>NC_064814.1:4571489-4628617 GCF_023721935.1 Panthera uncia | reverse complement strand
TCCTTCCATCCATCCATCCATCCTTCCATCCAACCAGCCATCCATCCTTCCATCCAACCAGCCATCCATCCTTCCATCCATCCATCCATCCATCCATCCTTCCATCCAACCATCCTTCCTTCCTTCCATCCACCCGTCCTTCCTTCTGTCCTTCCTTCCTTCCATCCACCCATCCTTCCTTCTGTCCTTCCATCCATCCTTCCATTAATTAAAAAGCAATGTCTGCGTGCACAACCAGAGCCAAGCACTGTGAGTTATGCCCTCAAGACGTAGCTTTGTCCCCTCTGTCTCTGGAGAAGGAAGGCTACTTGAATGTTTAATGCTCCAGCAGAATTACAATTATGAAAAGCACACACTGCAATTCAGGTTTAGGCTGAAAGTATTAATTTCCTGGTTTTAATTATTCAATAGAAATTAATGAAAATGCGAGAGGAACCTCAAAGGAGTCTCTAACCAGCGGGGGTGGGCATAGGCAGAGGAAAGTTGCCAAAGTGGAGTCTGGGGAAGCGGGGTCAACTCAAAGGCCGAGGGTCGCAGCACCTATCCCCAGCCCAGCCAGGCTATGAGCTTCCCAAGGGCGATGACCCTCCAGCACAACCCAAGACTTGGAGTTTGCACTTTCACCTGGGGGTGGGGGTGGGGTGGGGTGGGGAATGCACTGTCTCCACCTGTGCCCGTCACTGTGCCAGATCCAGATGCTGGGGAGATGAAGAGGACCTAATCCTGCCCTCAGGGAGCTCACAGACCATGACAGGGACAGATGAGTGGCTTTCCCACCCCACCATAAGAGCTCCAGCCCCAGTGTGATGGGAGCACAGGGCAGGGTGGCTCAGCTGGCCAGGGGCAGTGCTGGGAGTGGGGAAAGTCTTCCCCCAGGGGGAGACTCCTGGCAGAATTCCAGGATCTCTCCCTCTTGGGCGAACTCAGAAAAACCCCCTTTGAACAAAGGCACTACTCTTAGGTCAGGCAGCATGTGTCATCTGTTTTCCCCAGAAAAGAATTCGAACTCGGAGTCCACACCAAAGGGCAAGGGGAGTATTTTTTGAGTCCAGAAGACCGAATTATTGAGGGGTGGGCAGCTCTGGGGCTGGGGGCATGCAGAGAGTAGCTTCTCGGGAAGGATGTGCAGATGGGTCCCCAGAGCTCTGGCCTTGGGAGCCCTGGCAAAGGAGTACCCACACCCAAGCTTAGCTCCAGGCATACAGCTGCCAGTCTTTGAATGGGCCACGAGAACCTTGGATGATGAGCATCTCCATGGGGACCACGTGGGGATAAAGATGGGGGCTTCGCCATTCTTGTGTGACCTCTGAGAAGGCAGAGGGCACAAAAAGTGACCAACTCCAAACTTCTTGCCATGCTCAGAAGCAGGGTTTGGAGTAAGCTTTAATTTGATTTAGCAAAACGTTATCTTTGTCAAGAGAATGAGAAGACAAGTCATAGATTAGGAGAAAATATTTGCAAATGGCACATCTGATACAGGACTGTGACCCACAGGGCGCCTGAGTGGCTCAGTCAATTGAGTGTCTGACTTCGGTTCAGGTCATGATCTTGGGGTTCATGGGTTCAAGCCCTGCACCGGGCTCCGTGCTGACAGCTCGGAGCCTGGAACCTGCTTCGGATTCTGTGTCTCCCTGTCTCTCTGCCCCTCCCCCCCACTCACACTCTGTCTCTTTCTCTCTCAAAAATAAATAACCATTAAAAATTTTTTTTTTTTTAAAAAGACTGTGATCCAAAATATGCAAAGAACCCTTAAAACTCAACAACAAGAATATGAACACCCCTACCAACTAGCTCCCACAGATCTTCCTCGTTGTCCTTTGCTCTCTGCTGTGATTATAAGTAGCAATTCCTTGATCACAGGCCATTAGATTTCAAGATCTCCTTTTAAAATTTTGGTGTTTGTTTGTTTGTTTTAATCAGGGTTTTTGGTTGCAAATAACAGATGTTGCCCTGGAATTACCACTACAGCTGCCCATCACTGGTCTTGCTTCTTCCAGAGAAGGAGATCTCTTCTCTGATTGGTGGAGGTGAAGGGGAGTCTCTTCCCTGATTGGTGGAACCGCAGGGGCGTCTCTTCTCTGATTGGTGGAACTGCGTCAGGTGTGTGAGTTCCAGCTACAAGGATGTCTGAGAAATCGACCAGGGCGTTGCTCATGCCTGCCAAGCTAGGATGTTCCCAGACTAAGGAAGGGCTCAGATGCTGGGCAGAGGGACACAATGACAGATGTCTACAACACTTAACATAGAAACTTTGGAAAATCTAGACCGGTACAGATAAGCAAGTAAAAAACCACCTACTCTACTGTTCCCTCTACTGTTAGTTTCAGCATATTTTCTCCCGCGTATTCTGTGCAGATACGGATATGTTTCCACAGCCGATATCCTCCCATCTCTGTGGTTTTGTTTCTTGTCCTTTTTCCCGAAGGGTAGCACCGTTTGCTACCCCAAAATATGCCACTTTGGCGTCGGGATTATTTTGAGCTGAAGGCGACTGAGAAGAAGCAGGCACAAGAAAAATTCTCTGCTCTCTCCCTATTTGCCTAAACGCAGGGTAAGCATTTGTAAAGGTGTTGCCCCCGCCCCACTACCAGAAAGGAAGACACACGGACCCTTCCCAGCCCAGAGAGGCACCAGAGGAGTCTGGCTAACAAACCGTGTGGAAGGCAGCCCCTATGTCTTCCATCGGCTTCCGCATATATTTGCTTCCCCACAATTTACTGCCCTTAGCAGCTCAAAGCCCTTGGTCTTGTCACTTCTCTACAGCTTTGTTGTTGTTTTGTTAAAATGCTGTAGAAGCCAGAGTTCCAACCCCTTTGAGTTACTCCTCGCTGGGCGCTCCCGCATGTTAACCAACTCTGGGTTGTTCTCCTCTTGTGAATCGCATAGACCCCAGCTGGAGACCCTAGGAGGCTTTTCCTCCCTGCGTTCCTTTTTTTTTTTTTTTTTTTTTAATTTTTTTTTTTCAACATTTTTTATTTTATTTTTGGGACAGAGAGAGACAGAGCATGAACTGGGGAGGGGCAGAGAGAGAGGGAGACACAGAATTGGAAACAGGCTCCAGGCTCTGAGCCATCAGCCCAGAGCCTGACGCGGGGCTCGAACTCACGGACCGCGAGATCGTGACCTGGCTGAAGTCGGACGCTTAACCGACTGCGCCACCCAGGCGCCCCCTCCCTGCGTTCCTTAACAGCCTATCACAAGCATTTTACTTTGTCCTTAGAAAGCCTTGGTTAATGTTATTTTCACTAGCGGCATCATGTTCTATCCTCCAGGGAAGTAAATGATCAAATTCCACCTACGGAGCACAGGCTGCAGCCCCAGTGAGCCCTCTCCAGCCCCACCTTGTGGTAGGAGGGGAGGGTCTAAAGCCAGCCCTTCAGTTGGGAGACGACTTCCAAGAGCTTGTCCTGGCTCGAGAAGGAGGCCACGCACAAGGCAATGAGTGATGCAGACGGGTCAAGGGTGCTGAAGCAGAGAAACCCGAGCCCAGGGGGAGGAGAGAGCTCTGTGGGCCGTGCTGGGCAGAGCAGGTGGGATTTCAGCCGTGCCCGAATGTTAGGGGCCACCAGGTTCCCTGCAGGCCAAGGCTAAGGGACATGGGGGGAAGAAGCCGGGCTCTGAACAAGGGCAGACCTGAGCTTGAATCCTACCTTCTGTGAATCTCCGTGTCCCAGTTGGAAACGTAGGTATTTCCACAGCACTCGTGTCCTGGGGCTGTTGAGTGGACACCAGTGTCTTCCTGGTGACCCCGTATCTTAGCCTTGTTTCTATGGTAACAGCATCCCTATTTTCCTCGGGAAGTCACCTGTCTCCCTTGCTGGGCCTTTTTGGGGACATATGACCCAAAGCAAATCAAAAGCTCCTGCCTCTCCCCTCCCAGGACACCAACCATGATCTGCAGTCACCGGCCCAGGAAGCTGGCCGTCCCTAATTTTGGCGCCCTCTTGCAACCTCAGATCAGCCACAGAGAGCCCAGGATGCACCCCTAACCCATCTCCTGGGACCCCCTGCGCCTGGCTAGGCAGCCGCTGTCGGGTGCCCCCGAGTGAGTCTTTTCCTTCTGTTTCACCAGGAAGTTTCCTGCCTGGGTTTCTGCCAAAACGAAAGTGATGGGGCTGCAGCAAACTGAATCCATAGTATTTGCCTGCTTGGCACAATGCAATGGCTTATTGCCCGTGGGCAGCTTGTACATTCATTTCAGTATTCCTGACTGTCTGCGTACCTACCCTACGTTCCTTTTTTATTTTTTTAAATTCAAGTTAGTGAACATACCGTGTGCTCTTGGTTTCAGGCGTAGAAGCCAGGGATTCATCCCTTAACATCCGAGACCCAGAGCTCATCCCAGCAAGTGCCCTCCTGAATGCCCATCCCCCATTTAGCCCATCCCCCCACCCAACACCCGGCCAGCGGCCCTCAGGTTGTTCTCTGTATTTAAGATGTTCTTCTTTTTTTTTTTTTTTTTAATGTGTATTTATTTATTTTGAGAGTGGGGGAGGGCCAGAGAAAGGAGGAGAGAGAATCCCAAGCAGGCTCCACGCTGTCAGAGCGGAAGCCTGACGCGGGGCTCCATCCCATGAAGCCGTGAGATCACGACCTAAGCCGAAATCAAGAGTCAGACACTTAATCGACTGAGCCAAACTGAGCCACAGTTTGGAGGTGGGTACTGTTATCATCTGTCGTGTTATAGGGGAAGAAACTGAGGCACAGAGAGGCTAAGAGGCTTGCAGAAGGACTCACAGCAGGGTGTCTGGATTTGGACGTAGGAATCTGGTTCCGGATTGTGCCTCTAAGAATACTTGAGCTCTGTTACTTATTAGCTAACCCCACAAAATAGGCCTGGTATTTACAGATGAGAAGCACAGAGTGGTTCTGTAACTTATCCCGGCACACGAGGCTGCTAACTGGATGATTCTACAACAGGACGGACAGCTGTCCCCAGTAGTGCTGGTGTGTGAGGGCACCGGTCAAATATTAATACAAATCATGGCTAATGTTTATGAGGTACTTTCTAAGCGCCAGATCCTGAGGCACGTGCTATACCCAGATCAAGTCATTTACCCCTCCCAAAGGCCCTACAAGGCAGATAACTAAGAATATATTTTTAAAATTTATTTTATTTTATTTTATGTTATTTTATTTTATTTTATTTTATGTAATCTTTATACCCCACGTGGGACTCAAACCCACGACCCCCAGATCAAGAGCCGCAAAGGCAGAGAATTTCATTATCCCATTTTACAGACAGCGAGACTTGGAGGCACCCTGGGAGTAAATTGGTTCTCTCTTCATCTCTGGACTTATTTGGGGCTGAGCTTTGCAAGCTGTGGTGCCTCCCCCAGGGCCCCCATCGGGGTCTGCCTTCAGATCTGCTGTGCGTGCCCCCGGGCTCCCCCCAACCCCCAGCCCGGGCCTCTCCACCCCCACCACAAAGACTCAGTCCCTGGACTTCCGAGAGGCTGGACACCGGACACAGACTGACCTCCACGGCCGATCCCTCCAGCTGGGCTGGGCTTTGGGGGCCCCCCGCCTTGAAAATCTGCTAATTATCGCGGGGTGGGGGCGGGAGCCCAGTGTCCGGGGCCTCAGTGAGGGGAGGTGGCGGGTCAGGGATCGGAGGCGCCGCCAGCTCAATCTGTTTCCTAGGGACTCGTCAAGCTCAAGGGAAACGAGCCGAGTAGCTGCGGGGGCGGGGGGCCCGGGGGCGAGCGGGGCAACAGAGCTCCTGGGTCGACTGCCGCGTGATGAGGTATTAACGAGGAAACGCCGGAGCAGTCGCTTCGTTTGCAAGGGAAATGACTTGACGGGGGCCCTTCATTTGCAATCTCTGGGCCCGGAGTTTTTGATTAGCTGTTGGGAAAAAGGTCCCTCCTGTTTTATGCATGAAGGGCTGTGTGCCGGGGGAGGGGGGGAGGCGCCAGGGGACCGCACCGCCCCGGGCCTACTCCCACCCTTGTCTCCTCTCCCTCCCAGGTCGGGCAGGAGCCTCCCCTTGGTGGTGGGAATGGAAAGTTCCCAAAGCGAGGCTTCCTCCTGCTTTGCCTGCAAAGTGTCAAATAGACCTCCGTGCGGGGACTGGGTGGGGGGGTGGAATTTAATGAACTCGGCGCGTGGGAAGGAGCCCGGCTGGGGGCAGGCGCTCCTCTCTGGTGCCAGCCACCCACCCGGTGACTTTGTGGAAGCCCCTCCCCCCACCCGCTCCTCCCTCCAGCCCCTCCCCTTCCCACAGCCCCTCCTGGTGCTACCTCTGACCCAGACCGCCCCCCCCCCCCGCCCCCCTTTGGACACTGGGGACACACGTCTGCTGGGAAAGCCAGGGGGCGGGAGACTAAGCTTAGGTGTTTTTCAGAAATGCTCTCTGCAGCGCCTGGGTGGCTCGGTCGGTGGGTTGTGTACCTGCCTCTTGATTGTTGGCTGAAGTCATGATCTCTCCCGGTTGATGAGTTCGAGCCCCCAGCGGGGCTCTGTGCTGGCCTGCTTCCGATCCTCTGTCTGTCTCTCTCTCTCTCTCAAAAATAAATAAACATTAAAGAAATAATAATAGGGGCGCCTGGGTGGCTCAGTCGGTTAAGCGTCCGACTTCGGCTCAGGTCACGATCTCGCGGTATGTGAGTTCGAGCCCCCCGTCGGGCTCTGTGCTGACTGCTCAGAGCCTGGAGCCTGTTTCCGATTCTGTGTCTCCCTCTCTCTCTGCCCCTCCCCCGTTCATGCTCTGTCTCTGTCTCAAAAATAAATAAATGTTAAAAAAAAAATTAAAAAAAAAATAAAGAAATAATAATAATAGGGGCACCTGGGTGGCTCAGGTCATGACCTCCCAGTTCAAGCCCTGCATTGGGCTCTGTGCTCACAGCTCGGAGCCTGGAGCCTGCTTCCGATTCCGAGTGTGTGTGTGTGTGTGTGCCCCTCCCCTGCTTGCACTGTGTCTCTATCTCTCTCAAAAATAAATAAACATTAAAGACTTTCAAAAATAATAATAATAACATTTTTAAAAGTGTTCTCTCCAACATTGTCGGAACAGTCCTTTAAAAGTTGGACATTACTGGGGCGCCTGGGTGGCTCAGTCTGTGAAGCGTCCGACTTTGGCTCAGGTCATGATCTCGCACTCTGTGAGTTCGAGCCCTGCGATGGGCTCTGTGCTGGCAGCTCGGAGCCTGGAGCCTGCTTCGGATTCTGTGTCTCCTCTCTGCCCCTCCCCCGTGTGTGCTCTCTGTCTCTCAAAAATGAGTAAATGTAAAAAAAAAATTTTTTTTAAGTTGGACATTACTTTCTGGTCCTTTCCTTTCACATTACACTCTTTCCCCCCTCCTTGGGTTTTGTCCACCTTCTGTAACACTGTATTTGCTGGCCCCCTGCCCTGCAAATGTGATTAAATGCTGCACGAAACCCTGCTCGGTGCTGCGAGGGCTGGAGGCTGCACTCCTGGCTGGGGCAGCCACACAGGGTTAGGTGGCCCGCAGGGCCCGGCAGGTGAGGCAGGACTGAGCCAGAATCCTGACCAACAAGAATGTGGCTGTGTCTCCAGACAATGGGTGTGGGGGGTGGCGCCCAGGATTCACCCTCCAAAATTGCTGAGGGTCACAACCCTCACTCCCACTTGGGAGTGCCCAGGCGGAGGGTCACGTGAGTTCAGGGGCTTGGCTGCCCCTCAGGGCCATTGCCAAATGGCAGGGGGTGGGAATCCTGTCATTGTGTGTAGGGCACCCTGCCGTGTGTGCCTTTCAGACCCTGCTTAAAGTCCAACTCTGCCACTTACCAGCTGGTGGCTTATCCTCTGAGCCTCAGTTTCCTCACCAGATGATCGGAGATGATCATCCCTACCTGAAACGGTTATTGAAAAAGTAGAGATGATGCGCGAATGCCATGGGCCTTCGATAGACAGCAGCTACTGCTCTGAAACTCATCAGATGGTGTTTCCTCCGGACCAGGTGGGGGACGGTGGGGAACAGCTCTGCCTTAGCCTCAGGATCCCTGCCCTGCCAGGCACCCACCCCTGCGGGGGAGCTCTTCTTCCTCCTCCAACCCCGAGGGAGGCTCTAATCGAGGTGAATTAATAACCTGGAAGAGAGGAAGGAGCCAGGTGCAGCCCCACAGCTGTCCCGGGATTGGTCAGAGGGATCCTCAAGGACCCCTTTCAAGGGCACCCAGACCCCTGGAGGGAGCCCGGTCTCCACGATTTTCCTGGAACATAAATGTGGGTGGGGATTGAGGCTGCACGGCCTGGGTGTTCAGGAACATCTCCCCTGCTGCCTGGCGTGGACTTGACTGGTTTCTGAAGGCTGGGCTGTATCGCCCAGTGGATGAGGGTCCCGCAGGGACCTGGAGGGGCGGCAGCCCCATTAGCAGCTGGACCTTGGAGTCAAAAGGGTGGAAAGTTGGAATTCCGATCCCACCTTTCTCTAGCCACATGGATTGGAGCAAGTTACTTAATTTTTTAGTTTTATCTTTTACTTTTTATTTTAGAAAGGGAGAGAGTGTGTGCGAGTGGGGGAGAGAGAATCCTTTTTTCTTTTTAATTTTTTTTTAGTTTAGTTTTTATTTATTTTGAGAGAGAGAGAGAGAGAGCAAGTAAAAGAGGGCCAGAGAGAGAGGCAAGCACAGAATCTGAAGCAGGCTCCAGGCTCCGAGCTGTCAGCACAGAGCCCTATGCGGGGCTCAAACTCACAGACTGTGAGATCCTGACCTGAGCCGAAGTCAGATGCTTAACCGACTGAGCCACCCAGGCACCTCTCATCTATCATCTTCTTTTACCCAGATGAGCTCGTCTCATACTCCTTGTCCTGCAACCTTGCTATTTTTTAATTTAACGTTAAATCTCAGAGATTGCCCCATGTAAATACATCCACAGTTTTTCCATCCTTTGCAAGAGCGGCGTATCCTGCCATGGTGTCCACGCACCATAATTGACGTCACCATTTCCTTACCGATCTACATTAGCTCCCGATGCTTGTCTCTTACAAGCAACAACGCCACAAATGCCTTTGTGAATCCATGTGCTGGAGGTCAACGTTTAACTTTCAAAAAGTGAAAAGCGTGGTTCTTCCACCAATAGAAAGTGATTGCGTATCTAAGGCTTCTTGAACTCATTAACGAAGGAACCAGCAGGCTGATTCAAAGAGAATCCAAGAGCCTGGATACATACAGGCTCGGGGAGAAATCTGGAGCAAGACAGGGGTGTTAAGTTCAAAGCCCGTGAATGTCCTCCAGGGTAATGAAACTGTAACCTTTGGGACTAGCTTTTCTACGGGAAAATCATTTGCATCTCTCCCAGACAAAATTCATTTGAATGGTTATTAGACAAGAATCGTTTGCATAGTTAACAGGTTTTTACAAGTTGCTATCTGCCCTTCAGAGCCACCAAATACCCTAATTAATGGTAAAAAAGTAGGTCACAGCAAGGTGCAAATGTCTATATAATCAGATGACCCTCGTGTGCAGGTGGCAGGCACATCAAGTCCCAGCAGGAACGGAAGGCCTGTTTCCCGGTTTCGGATTAGGTCTCTTAACGTAGGACAGCTGTGGGACACGCGACTGGCTGGGTCCAAGGGTGCACGCGTTTGTAGTTTCCATAGAGAGGGCCTCGAGGCCCCCGCGGAGCTCATACCGGTCAGGCTCCTCTGTGATCTCTCCGCTCCCTGAGATAATTGCACCCATCGGGATGCTGAGGGTTAAGTAAGGCCGAGTGGCCTCTGTTGTTTTGGGGAGGGGGGAGGGGGGAGGAGGGGAGCAGAGGACGGGGGTCCTCTGCCCCACCCCACCGCTGTCAGTCACTCCAGTGGGCCCGTGGCGCTTTCCACCGCTGACCGTAGCTCACAGAAAAGTCACCACCGCGCCTTCTAGTGACATGGGTGGCCTCTTACCCACGCCTCCCGCTCTGGGAAACCTCTTCCTGGCCCCCCTGGGGATCGTGCTCGCCTGGCAGTTTTCCATCCTTACTCGGTGTACCTCCTGGAACACGCCCGTGTCTCTGGCCTTTGGATGCCTCCTTCCCTGGGCCGCGTGGAATTGTGGCGGCTCTAGCTCAGTGACACGGGCGTCGCCCTCCTGTGCTTCCAGGACGGTCCCAATAGTGTAGGCATCGTCCGCTGGGCTCCTCGCTGGGGGGGGGGGGGGGGGGGGGGCGGATTCCCCGAGTCCCGGAAGATTGCTCCCTCCCCGGCTGCGTGTTCCGCGCACGCGATCACACACCTTCCACACCGAGTTCCCTGTGCTCTCTTCTGGCTCCCGCAGGGACAGGCTGGCTGGCTTCCCCAGTTCCTCTGGGGCGGGATCCTTGTCCTCTGTGTCCTCCGCTGAGCTGAACTGCAGCTTGACCCTACTTCTCGGGGGCCAGGAGGGGCGGCGGGGGCGGCTTCTGCAAGGGATGTGTGTTTCCGCCAGGGAAACTGTCTTCAAGTCTGGAGGGGGGCGGTGCGGGCCCTTGGCAGCAAGGTGTGGGCCTCTCTACCTTTTCCCAGAGTGCCACTGTCCCGGTCTGGTGTCTCCTCCGTGTTTATCAACTGCCAGAGGATCACACCAGCCGGAGTGCTCTCTCCCCCCGCTACGCCAGTTCACCACGGGTAAAATCTTAACAAATGTTCTTCCCTGTGCCAAGATCTATCTGGGCTCCATCCATTACCACGACCGGGGTCCGCGTGGCCAACCGGATGATAGATGACCCAGCCCCAAATGCCAACCTAGCGTGGGTGTTTGGGGACCACTTCTGGCACCCACTGTCACAGGTCGGGTTCTCCAGGAGGCAGACTTCTGAGTCAGAGGTGAGCATCGGAAGAGTAATCTGACGTGCTCTTGGGATGTCCCTGATGTGATGTTCTTTGGAGGCGGGGCCTTCGGGAAGTAATTAGGTCATGCTCTCCAGCAGGGGATTGGCGCCCTCAGAAGAGGCCAGAGAGCTCACTCGCTTTCCGCGTCGTGAGGGCCCAAGAAAGAGGCCTTTTGCAACCTGCCCCGCTCTCGGTCCTCACCAGAACCCAGCCCAGCTGGTACCCTCGTCTCCAACTTCCAGCCTCCAGAACTTTGAGAGTCAATTCTGTGGATAAGCCACCCAGTCGATGGAAGTTTGCGGTAGGAGCCGGAACCGACCAACAGACAGTCAGCCAGGAGGAACCAGCGTGGGGGCCTCTCAGGAGGAAGGACAGTGCAAGGAAACCAGGCTCCGGGGAGGAGGATCGGACCTTCATCATTTGCAAAAGAATCCCAGTGGATGGCACCCCCAGGGGTTGCCTGATGACACACAGCAGATGGGGCTCCCCCAAAGCGTCCCAGGCCCCAGAATGCTAGTCACATCGCACGTACTGGTGTATGTGTTCACAGCGGGGCCTGTGTGAGCAGGGAGAGCGTGTGCCCACCGGCTGGGCCGGGTGCACATCCACTCGGGAGACCCCAGCCCAAGCTCGGAGAGAAACCACTACTCTACCCTCAGCACTTCAGGCTCAGCGGTCACGGAGGGTTGGCTGGGAGACCCCGAGACCCTTCAGAGACTGTTCTCAACCTGGGTGGGGCCGGGGAAGGAAGGGACGCCCTTTGTGCGGGCTAAGCTTTGACGTGTGTTCGCAACCAAGTGGTCAGAAAAGGCATCTTCTCGACCCACCGCTGTTCGAGACGCACCAGGCAGGCTTTTGCAAACAGCCTTCCTGAGAAAGCGGGGAAAGAGACCCACCGGCCACCTTGCTGTGCAGGGACATGGGGCCCCACAGTGACCAGGTAACTAAGGGACACTCAGAGCCCTCAGGGACAAGAGCAAAGCTCGGATCCTAGATGTGTGGCACCAGTTTGACCCCCGCTGTGAAGAGAAGTCAAGACAAGTCCATCTCGGGGAAGGCAGAGAACAGGCAGGAAAAAACAAAACAAAACAAAACAAAACCCACATCCCTGTATTTTCTGAACCAAAAATTATGGCCCTGGATTCCCCGCTTCAACTTTAGAATGCATTTAAATGAGAAAGGTGATAAGAGCCTGGACCACGTGGTCTGCCCCTGCCAGCTCTCCCCGGCCTGGGGGTGCCCGCTATGCCGGGGTCCTCGGCACAGGGTGCCTGCTACTAACCACGCCCCCCCCCCCCCCACCCCCGGAACTTGACGCAAGCACAGCGCGTCTCTGAAGCCCCGCCAAGTCAGCTATAAATGTGAAGTCACATTCTGTTATGCATTTGACAACCCTCCTTTACTGAAAAGAATAAAAGCTCACGAGCAGAAATAGAAAATGCTACAAAAATATATATCCGTTAATATAATAGTCGAAATTGCAAGGGTTGCAGACCACCCAGGAGGAACGAGGTCTGCATCTTGGGGACCCTGCCTCAGGGCCGCTGTCTGATGGGTCAGACGCAAACAGCTTCCACCTCTGCCCCCCCCTTTCCCCTCCAAATCCTTTCGAGCCCAGGTGGACTCCACCAGTGCAGTAGGGAAGGGGTCCCTGAAACCTGGGAGCGAGTCACGATTTTGTGAATTGCATTCTATTTACGATGCCCCCTCCCCAGGGGCGGGTGCTTCCTGTTTAACAGGGAACATTTAGGCAAGGTAAAAAGAAATGATTAGAATGCAAATAAGCCCTCTCCATTCTATCCTTTTTGGGGGGTGAATCTGATTTTCGCTTTTCTCTGTGTTCAGAGCTGGGAGCAGCATCGTCGTCGCGAGGGAAAACCTAGGTGGGTCGCGCGATCCAGCCGAATGCCCCCCAGGCAACAGGCAGCACCCTGCGTGCGCTTCTGCGGAGGAAGATGATGCTGGGCTTTGAGACCCAGCCAGCCCTCAGGTCAAGGGCGTGACCTTTGCCCCGAGACACCTGGTTAGCCTGAGAGATGGTTTAGCAGAGCCACGATGCTGCCTTTGTTAGCATCCTTCTCGTCTATCCTGCCTGTCCTTGCCCAGAGCCCTTCTGGCCACCCGGACCAGCTTGCCGCCTTCCAGTCCCATCCATGTGCTGTCCCACAGTGAGTCACCCCAACTATCCACCCCTTACGACTCAGGACCACCCTTAGACCCAGGCAAGAGGGACCCCTTCCCTGGGCCCCAACTTTAGAAGGCCCCCACTCTCATCCTCCCCTGGGGAAACCCTCCCCAGGGGCAGGGAGTCTACCCAGAGTTGTGCCAGATGTCACAGGTTTCTGCAGGACTGCCCTTGCTTCGGACACCAGCTGCAGGTTTGGGGGCCCCTAGGCCACCCTCACTTCTGATTAGCTGGCTGCAAATTTGGGGGTTCCAATACCCCCTAATTTTTAATAAGTCGCTAGAATGGCTTACAGAACTCTGGAGAGCACTGAACTTCTGTTTACAGTTTAATTATAGCAGAAGGACGCAAATCAGAACCAGGTACAGGGAGAGACGCCTAGGGCGAAGTCTGTGAGGTCCCAAATGTGAAGCTTCTGCCACCTTCCAGAACAGGACACCCTCCAGACATATCAGTAAGTGACAGAGGTCATGCTGAACACCGGCAGCGGGGAAGCTTATTTGTGCCTCAGTGTCCAAAACTTTTTTTTAAGTTTATTTATTTTAAGAAAGAGAGAGAGAGAGAGAGAGAGAGCAAGCAGGGGAGGGACAGAGAGAGACAGGGAGAGGGAGGATCCCAAGTAGGCTCCACGCTGTCAGCATGGGACCAAGAGGACACACCCGCTGCCCCCTGTCTAAACCATGCTCTGGAGCTTGGGGTTCCAGAAGCTCTGCCCACCCCGAGGTGCTACAGGTGGTCGGCACCCAGGTGGATGCAGCCTGTCTCACAAGCGGCATGGACGGAGCTGGGATGTGGGGCTGGGGGTGGGAAGGAAAAGGGGGAAGGCCCAGCCGTCTCGCCTGGTGCCACCACGTTCCAGCACAGCTGTCTGAAACTTCTGAACTTGAATCTGCCCTTCGAGGTGTGATAAAGGCCTATCATTGAGGTAGGAAAATAGACTAGATCATATTTTATTGAAAGGTTTGTTAGCTCGAGTTAGAGTCTGTAAATGTTCAGACCTGACGTGTGCACACGTCCCTCGTCCTCTTGTCCGAACATCAGGCCGGGCCTGGGGAACCCTTCGGTGGGTTCGCTTTGCCCCAGGATTGAGTCTCAGCTCCGAGGGAGGCACCAGGCACCTGGCTGTTATTTCCTGCCTCATCTCTGGCCACCCCGCCACCCCCAGCTCCTGCCCGAGGTCCAGCCTCCCTCGTTGTCTGACAGTCTCCCCCAAAGTACCAAGATGCCAAGGCTCCCAGTTTGCTCCCGTCGTCTCCTGCCTAGGAAGCCCTCCCGCCACCCCCTGGGCGCACACAGAAGCAGGGGAAGGCTCCGGCAACCCCCACGGGGCTCTGGCTGGCTGTCACCGCTCCTCTGTCTGACCGGATCCCGGACCGGCGATCCCGGGGGACAGGAGTCGCCTCCTTCACCTGTGTGGGCAGTCGGGAGGGGCTCCGGGCCTTTGGCTTCGTGGACGGCAGAAGGGAAAAGCTGTTAGAAGTCAACGTGGACGTCTTTGGGGGGGCTGTTATCCTACCGACGACACCCTGCGACTGGCTCTTGGGTTTCCTGGATCAGGACCCAGTTTGGTTCAAGTTTTGTGGGCCGTGGGGATGGAGGGCCCTGCGCCCCAGACAGGCTGGAAGACCGAAGCTCGAGTCCCAGGTCCTGGGGTGGGCGTGCCAGAGACCGTGACGTGGGAGGTGGAGGGGTTCTTGGAATCGGTGACCACAGTCCCGCCTCAGGATCCGCAGAGGTGGGCTTCTTCCAGCCTTTCCTTTGCGGCCTGGCTTTGCTTTTCCACTTGGCCTCTTCCTCAGATACCAGGAAAATCACCATCGGTTTTGCATAACTGTGAAGGCAGCCGCAGATGCCAGGAAATCCCTCTGAGGCCTCCCATCCACCCTCCTCCCAGCCTCAGGGACCTGGCTCCTCCCAGTCTGTTCTTGGGAAGTTGGTGGATGTTTATTTGTTTAAATGCACAGCTCCACACGTGCTCCGCCTCCCAGGAGAGCTGGAAACGGGAGGCAGCACGCAAGCACATTTGGAAAGAACCGGGAGCCGGGTACAGCGCCAACCCGGGGCCCCCCAGAGGTCTTGGGCGATTTTCTCATCCTGCGCCTGCGCCGGCCGGGCATCCATGTGTCCCCCTCATCTGGAAATGGCGGGAGGAGACTGGGAGAGACAATGGTCATTTGAGCCTCAGTCTTCCTGCTGAGGATCAGCGACATCCATCATTGTTCCCTACAAATGAATAGTGTGGCCCATCCCTGTCGCTGTAGCAACCCCACCCCCAGTGCTCCTGCAATCATGGAATGGAATTTATGGACATGCCATTCAGTGAACTCTTCTCCAGACAAACAGACCTGGGAAAGAAATTACCGGAAGCCCGGCACCTCCGAGCGAGTCTTTGTTTCCAGGAGAGCCGTTCGATTGGCTGATGAGGGACCCAGAAACCACCGCTGAAAAGGACAGATATTAATTAAGGAGTGTTCCAGAAGTTGACCCGGCCACCGCGGAGGAGTGGGCTTTGTAGATCCCACACAGGGTTCCTGGCACCGCAATTAACCCAGAGCCATCCAGAAATTTCCGAGACAATGAGGTTTTATTTTTCTCCTACTCTCCCAGTGTCCTGGGCTTGATTACAGTATTTCCCACCTCAAATTGCCTTCCTGGGCTCCTGTCCCTGGGAGGGATGCCACGTGCAGAGCAAATGTAGCTCCAAAGGAGAAAACCTAGGAGCCGCAGGCTGGAGGCTGCTTGACGGGTCCACGGAGGCTCCTCCAAGCGGGCAGGATGTTACGACTCTCCAGGACTGGGCCCCCACAGAGAAAAGACCCCCCCTATCCTGCGTGCATACTTTTCACGCAATTAAAAAACGAAAAAAGTATTTTTTTCCAATTATGTAAGTGATTCAGATCCCCGGTAGAAAAAGTGCAAAATAGGGAAAACCACACGGAATAAAGCATAGCCAATTCTCATGGCTACCCCCCCCCCCCCCACCCAAATAACCACCATTCGTGTTTTGGTGAATATCCCCAATCCTGCTTCGAGGTGTAATGTCCGTGTTGACTCTTGTCAAACGAAGCACTTCCTTATCTGTGTCCCTTAGCCCCTTAATCACCTTCCCTCCCCCAGGGATGGAAAGGCTGGCAAATGCCATGGCTTCTGGGCAACTTCTCTTAGGTGACCGCACCATGGTCTCTTCACGTCACAGAGACAGTCTTAGGATACTCAGCCCATGACATCAGCCACATCTCCCAACTGACCTTGGTTGTCTTTCCCCTCCCCCAGCTCAGACGTCTCCAGGCCAGAGGCCTGTGATGGGGAGGGGAGGAGGTGGGGCTGTGTCCCACGCGATGGAAGGTTCCAGGGACCTTTCTGGGGTCTCTTCCGTAAGGGCATGAGTCCCATTCACAAGGAGTTCAACCTTCATGACCTACTCAGCTCCCAAAGGCCGCACTTTCAACCACCACTGGGGTTTCAACAGATGAGTTTTGGAGAGACACAAACACTCAGTCTATATATAGCATACTTATGCAGCATTCTTCCTACATATAAAATTGGGACATAATGGTAGCTACATTTACGGAGCGCTCACTATGTGTCGGGCACCATGGTGAGCGCTACGGGATTAGCTCATTGAATCCTCACGACCCAGGAATTCGGTACCGTGTAGAGAAGAATCAACCTCACCCGGCGAAGGGTCTGGGCTCTGCCCTCAGCTACCCAGGGGTGATCTCTAGGCCCCTGCAACGTCCTGCCCGTTGGGCCTCTTTTTTTTTTTCTAAACGTGGCCATAGAGCTATTTTGGGTTCCCAGTGCTCTTTCTAGAACCCTGCCACTCCCGATCAGGAGGCGAGATCTATTTCCCCTCCCCTCGAACCTGGGCGGGCTTGTGAGCACAATGAGTTGCAAAGGATGCTGTTTGACTCCTGAGACTCGACCAGTAAAGGCCGCGTGCCTTCCCCGGGGCGTGGTTGCCACCAGCTGCGTGTAGCCGTTGAAAACGTGACATGTGGCTAGCGTGGCCCCTGAACTTCAAATTTTATTCAGTTGTAACTGAATTTCATCGAAATAGCCACAGGTGGCGCTGTCTCGCACGCGCGCTCTCTCCATTGGCCTGTGGAGCCCTGAACCGCTACGTAAGGGGTGCCACGTCGTGGAAACCAGGTAGAGAGACACAAAAAAAGTTAAATAGCCCGGGAGCCCCCGGCTACATGCAGTCACGAGTGAGCTTTCTGTTTGCAGCTCCAGCCACCGACGGACAGCAACCATACGAGAGATCCCAGGAAGAGCCCCCTAGATGGACCGAGTCAACCCCCAGGACTGTGAAAGACAATGCTAACTATGGTGGTTGTTCCAAGCGGCTGAGTTTCGGGGTGATTTGTTATGCAGCGATAGGTAACCGGAGAGGGGGTGAAAAACACAAAGAAAGGTCTGCTAGGCTGTCCCGTGACCCAGCAGTATCCACTGCCCCTTCCTTCGGCAGAATATGGCCCCCTGCCTGGTGCGATAAATAAAGTTTTATTGGAACACGCGTTCATTTGCGTTGGTCCGTGCCTGCTTTCTCATTAAGTGGGAGAGCTGAGTGGCTGTAACAGAGACCATGCAGCCCACGGCATAAAACGTTTGCCGTGTGGCCAACTTCTGGGGTAGGGGATTACATTTCTCTGCTTTTTGAAACCACGGGTATGCGGGTGACCTGTTCCAGCCAGCAGAATGTGAGCAGAATGACGGGGTCGCTTTTGTGTGCAACTCTGAGAACCAGCTCATACTTGGTGCCTTGTTTTCTTTCCCTTTGATGAAAACCCCAGTGGTCTGGGGACAGGCTGCTCCCTCAGCCTGGGTCCTAGAGCAAGGATAAAATCTGTGTTGGGTTCCCGTGGTTGCCCTAACAAAGTACCACAAATTTAAAGCGACAGAATTTATGTTCTCACAGTTCTGGAGACCAGAAGTCAGAAATCAGGGTGTCACAAGGCTGTGCCCCCTCTGAGGGCTCTAGGGAAGACCTCTTCCAGCTCCTGGCGTCCCCTGCCTCCAGTCTCTGCCTCCACCGTCTCCTGGGGCCGATCTGTGACGGGCTTTCAGCACGAGCTAAAAACAAACCTTGTTCACAGCGAGCCACTGAGAGTGGAGGGTCGCACGGCCTTGCTGAGTCGTGCTGAATGTAAAATGACATCAAGGACGGAGGCAGGCCGCACGCCTCCAAGCACAGGGGCACTGGGAGTGGCCAGTGACCCAGTGACTCAAACAGTGACGCGCGACCAAAATGCACAGCAGAGGAATTGCCCCAGCTGTGGAAATAGTTGCTTTGCGTTATCTGAAAAGATTTTTCTTTTCTTGTCTTTTAAACGTTTATTTTTGAGAGTGAGAGACAGAGAGAGAGTGGAGGAGGGGCAGAGAGAGAGAGGCAGAGAGAGAATCCCACGCAGGCTCCGCACCATCAGCACGGAGCCTGTCGCGGGGCTCGATCCCATGAACTGTGAGATCACGGCCTGAGCCGAAATCAAGAGTCGGATGCTTGACTGCCTGAGCCACTCAGGTGCCCCCGATCTGATTTTCTTCCATGCGTGTTCTTTTCTTTTCTTGTTTTTCAAGTGTCCATTACAGTTTTAAGGAGCGAAAAGTGAGCGGCAGGTTGGGGCTCTCCGGGACAAAGCAGAGACCATTCGACGCGGCTTTGGGAAGAAACCTTGACCTTCCTCCCCCTGCCCCGCCCAAACCGAGACCCCACATCCTGACAGTTCTTAGTCTGCACCACAATCTGCTGCCAGCTTTGTCTTACCTTAGCTTGGGACCTGGCTGGAGACCAAGCCTGATGTACCAGGAAGACCGCAGATCTGCCTGAATTTACATATAGATTTCCCAGGGCAGGTAGGTGCCCAGCTTCTTCCTGATGAGGCAAGTTTGTTCTTGATTTTCTGATTACCCAGAGGTCACGTTGATTGTGCAGCTTTTTTGCAGAGCAGCTTTCTGGGTTTGGGGGTGGGGGGAGTGGCGCGGCCCTGGGTGGAAATTGAACAATGGGATTTGGTGATCTTTGGGGGGTGCTGGTCAGATGCGCTCGCTGGGGATTCCTCTCCACAACCTGTCAACAACGTTTCTTGTAAGGAGCAGGGAAGAAAACGAACTTCCCATTCTTTCCCTTCCGTGTTCCAGAATCACCGCCTCGAAGACAAGCTTCTTCCACCCCACCTCCCCGGCAGCGGCTTCTTACCTCTTCCTTCTGGCTAATTCTGCGTCCCTCTTCTGAGGCCGGGCGGGTCGGCGTAATGAAGCTCACAGATTCGCTACCAGATGAATGGTATACCATTAGCCGCCTGTTTAACATCCATATTTCTTGTCCTGATGAGGGCTCGAGATCTCTCCCATGAAATATTGCTTAAAGAGCCCCCATCCCGGACTTGAAGTACCGGGCAATTACTCAACAACGATTCCGGAGCTGCGGCAGCTTGGCGACAGCTGCCTCTTCTGTCTCCTCGGTTTGATTGGAGATCGGAAGCGGGCAGGCTTCCATTTTATGAGAGATTGATGCCTTCTCCCTAGTGCTTTCCCGGCTGTCTGTGAAGCTCTCCCTCCAGCGCCCTCTTTCTGGCCCAAATTCTAAAGCCGTGGGTCTCTGTGTGCTCCCTGGGGGCTGAGATGGTCTGCAGGCTGGATCTCTGCCTGAAGGAGGTGGCCCACCTGGCCAGACCGTGGTGCTGACCTAAGGTAATAACTGCCATCCTGACTCCCATGAGGTCATGCCAGAGTTGAAAAGAGATCATGCTGAGTCAGACACGGGCCGTCTGCTCTTTGGAGGGGTCTGTCAAATCACCCTACCTGGGTTGCCTACGCAAGTAGGCCCTTCTCAGACCCCGAACGGGGCCTCCCCAAATCCACCCCTATGGAGATTGCCCCCACGACCACTCAGCCCATGCCTTCCGTCATTACTTACCCTCCTCTCCCTCACTGATCCTCGCCCTTCCCTCTGGCCTCCTCCATCTAAGGGCTCTTTGCAACCTGTGTCTATATCAAAACCAGGTGGAGGACAGGTGAGTGGAAGGAGAGAAGGGCTTCCTAGCCACACGGCAGACTGAGCGAATGGGGGCTTTTCTGTCCTCTCCTAGTGCACAGAGGAGCAGAACAAAATATACCACCACCAGCAAATGGTTTTCATAATGAGTATCCACACTCAGAAGAAAGAGAGGAAAGTCCTCAGGATGGGAAATCGAGGGGTAAAAGCTGGAGCAGGAAAGCAGAAGGCCAACATCCTGCCACTCTTCGGATCTGGGGATGGGGGCTGAGGTTCTAACACAGGGACCCGAGGTGACATCTAGAGTCACTCAAGGTGAGGTAGCTGGCATGAGCCCCAGCTTAAAGCCTGGAGTCTTCAAGAGGGTTCACTGCTGTCCTGAAGGTGGTATAAAGAGAGCTAGCAGAACTCCACCGCCTGGGCCAGGGATTTAGGGACTTGGATAGAAACGAACTCACCCGTCAGAAATCAAAACCCTGGGCCGGCGCCCAAAACGGGAGCAAGGTGCGATGATGTTACACTGCCAGGCGGAGAAAGCCCAAGTCTCAAGAGCAACAGAAAAACTGTTTCCGAGCCATTTAAATGCCTGAGTCCTGGCAGAAGCAAATACGAAATTGCTCTACAGGGACAATTTCGTGACCTAGAGCGCACCAGACTGCCGCGGGGCTGGGGCAAACACTCTCATGTGAACCTGCAGGGGAAAAACTACAAAACATGCACGGAAGTAAACCACCACCAAGAAAGAGACGTTAGAAGTAACAAAAGAAGAATCAGCTCGCCCATAACTGAGATTCACAGAAAATCTTAACTTTAAAAAAACAAAACTGCCAGTTATTTGCCCAGCAGAAATGGGTTCCTTCGGAAAACAGTGGAGAACTGCATTACAAGAAACGCAGGGACTGGCAGAAGCACAAGCAAGTCTCCAAAACAAGGGGCGGAAGTTCTTTTATAGAGGAAAGGGGGCTGTTCTAAACAGAAAGTCCATTGGAGTCAACTGGGAGTATGGTAGTTTTTCATTGGCTGGGCTGTGACTCACGCGCACACACAGGCACACACACACACACACACACACTCTCTCTCTCTCTCTCTCTCTCTCTCACTGGCTGGGCTCTTACTCTCTCATTGGCTGAGCTGTGACTGTCTCTCATTGGTTGAGCTGTGACTGTCTCTCATTGGCTGAGCTGTGACTGTCTCCAATTGGCTGGGCTGTTGCTGGGGGAAGAGGAAACCTTCCTTCCTCCTAATGGGAGAGTAAAATGGTAGCTAAGGTAGTATGGACTTGGGCTGTGGTCTTTTCCCATTGAGTCGTAATGGACAAGAGTGGTAAGGAGTGAGACCTTCCCCTGCGGCCTCCAGGCTTCATTGTAAATGAAGTTTCCTTTTATTAATTTTCACAATCTGAACATCCGAGATACAATTAAAGTGTATTGAAATAAAATGACATAGGAAGTAAAAGAGGGACTCGGAGCCATGAAGAAAGAATAAGCCATTTTGAAAAGAGTAACAGGACATGAAGATTAATCAAGTAGACCTAGAGGTACAATATATCTTCATTAGAATTATAAATTAAGGGGCGCCTGGGTGGCGCAGTCAGTTAAGCGTCCGACTTCAGCCAGGTCACGATCTCGCGGTCTGTGAGTTCGAGCCCCGCGTCAGGCTCTGGGCTGATGGCTCGGAGCCTGGAGCCTGTTTCCGATTCTGTGTCTCCCTCGCTCTCTGCCCCTTCCCCGTTCATGCTCTGTCTCTCTCTGTCCCAAAAAAAAAAAAAAAAAAAAAAAAAAAAATTATAAATTAAATTTATGAGATAAATAGAGGTAACAACACTAAAGAGAGAATTCGAGAAATAGAAGATAATGAAGAGGAAATCATCCAAAATGCAGCACAGAGATATAAAGAGATGAAAAATAAGAAAACACAATTAAGAAACGTGCACAATAGAATGAGTAGGTGGGGCATACATCTTATGGGTGGTCTAGAAGGAGAAAATTAAGACGGGGGGATGGAGGGACAAATTTTTCAAAATGGGAAAGTGACAGGGGTTTTCCATAATTGCAGGAATGAGTATTTAGAGGAAGTGTCCCATTACCCAAACAGGATAAGTAAAAAGAAATACACATAAAAACACATCGTGGAGAAACCAGAAAGCATCAAAAATGCAGAGATCTTCAAGGAAGCCAAAGAGGTAAGACTACTTACCTGAAAAGAAATGACAATTGGATTGATGACATTCTCCGCATCACCACTGGATGCCAGAAGACAGTGCCGTTGTGTCGGTGAGGTACTGAGAGGTATATCTGTTGTCCTAAACTATATGTCCAGCTAAAGTATCATCTGAAAGTGACGGCTGTGATGGATTTTGAGAAAGAAACAAACGAGTCTACTAAGAGCTCCCCTCTACTTGCTGGATGGGATGCTGCCTGACTTATGAATCTCATGATAAAGACAATTAGATCTTCAAATTAAAAAAAAAAAGTTTGCTATTCATGGATCCCCACTGAAAGAACTTCAGTTGTAGGGTAAATGAAATCCAGGAGGATTTAAATGATAGTCAACCTAATAAGCATTGGCTATAATTAATAGTTATATTGGCAGTTACAATCATGCTGAATCAAGGGGGTTAAAGACAAAGTGAAGCTAAAATGTTAGCCAACAATAATATGCGAGATGGGAGAGGAAAATTGGAAAAAAGCCTTGATAAGATAATACATGTCAGTCCAAATACACCAGTTAAGTCCATATATGTTAGTGATCATGATAGTAAACATACTAAACTTGCCTATTGGGGCGCCTGGGTGGCTCAGTCGGTTGAGCGTCCGACTTCGGCTTGGGTCATGATCTCACAGTCCGTGAGTTCGAGCCCCACGTTGGGCTCTGTGCTGACAGCTCAGAGCCTGGAGCCTGTTTCGGATTCTGTGTCTCCCTCTCTCTCTGAACCTGCCCCATTCATGCTGTCTCTCTCTATCTCAAAAATCAATAAAGGTTAAAAAATTAAAAAAAAAAACTTGCCTATTAATTACAGAGATTGGTTGAAAAGAATCTATCTATACAAAGAATCTATCTAACCCACACAACCCAAAGAGGTTGAAAATAAAGGTTGAAAAAAATATGTATAAAAAAACCTGGGGCACCTGAGTGGCTCAGTCGGTTAAGCGCCCGACTTCGGCTCAGGTCATGATCTTGCGGTTGGTGAGTTTGAGCCCCACGTCGGGCTCTGACAGCTCGGAGCCTGGAGCCTGCTTCGGATTCTGTATCTCCCTCTATCTCTCTGCCCCTCCCCTGCTTGAGCTCTATCTCTCTCTGTCTCTCTCTCAAAAAATGAATAAATGTTAAAAAAAAAATTTAGATAAGTAAAACTGCAAAAGAAATCAACAACGCATAATCACAGGGGAAAATTTTCACATGTCTCTGTCAGAAAATCACAGCTTAATTTAAACCACATCATTTAACAAGCTTGACCTAGATGGACATAGATGCTAAATATTGTCTTCAGACTCGAATCTGACATTTAACAAAATTGAATTCGACATCAGGTTGCAGAGGAAATCTCAACTGATATTGTACAGATCACCTCCTGACACTAAGTAATAAAATGAGAAATCCCAAACGTTTGCAAGCTAAAAAGCACATTTCTAAATAATTCAGATGATAAAGCATCATAAAAAGTCTCAAGTATTTAGAACTGAAGACAGTGAAAGGACAAGATTTCCAAACATGGAAAAAAGTAGCAATGAGAGGAACTAAAAATAGTCATTGGCAAGTAATAGTGAAAATAACGTATTTAATGCAAGATGTTAGAAAAAATAGCAGGAAAGAAAATGTGTAACAAAAGGAAGAACATGCTAAAGATAAGTACAGAAGTTAGTGAAGCAGGGAATATACAACAGAAAGAATTAACAAGTGCACAGTTAATTCTCCAGGAGGACAAAATGAATAAACTTCTGGAAATAAAGATCGCAAAAAAAAAAAAAAAAAAAAATGGAGATCACAAATGAATTTTATCAGGAGCTCAACGGTAGACGTAAACACACAATCGAATTCTTTAGCGAAATAAGCACGATGGACAACTTTCTGTCAAGCAGATTTAAGAGCTGTGCAACATGAAATAGACAAATGCATAGAAAAAAGAAAGATGATCAAAAAGTAATAGGAAAGCGGGAAGCATTTAGGACATTAAGTCAGTAGAGTCATAAATCTACTTGCAAAAAAAAAACAAAGCATCAAACTGGACAGCATTACAGGCAAGTTTTATCAAGCCTTCAAGAACACATAACCCCTATTCAATACAAATTGTTCCGTAGAAATTTCCTACGGGGAAATATGGGACAGGGGCGGGAGGAGGGGCTCCCCGGCTCCTCTTATAAGGGTAGCAGAATTGTGATGCCAAAAGCAGGCAGAAACGGTACCTACAAGGAAAATAGGAACACAGATGCGCAAATCCTATATCAAAATTAGCAAACTAAATCCAGCAGTCTATATATAAATGCTTTATCGTGAGCACAGAGTCTTTAACTCAGGAATATAAGACAGTTCAACACCGAAATATCTGCTAAAGTAATTCACCACATTAAAAGATTAAAGGGAAAGTCCATATACATAATCATCTTATTCGATGCAGAGAAGGCATTTGCTAAAATACAATTTCCACTCACGATTTTTCCCACTGATGAGTTTTTAAAGCAAATCCTCTTCGAACTGAGAATAGACACAAATTTTCTTTTTTAAAACATTTTTTAAATGTTTATTTATTTTAGAGAGAGAGAGAGAGAGACAGAGCTCAAGCGGGGGAGGGGCAGAGAGAGAGGGAGACACAGAATCCGAAACAGGCTCCAGGCTCTGAGCCGTCAGCGCAGAGCCCAACGCGGGGCTTGAACCCACGAACCGTGAGATCATGACCTGAGCCAAAGTCAGATGCTTAACTGAGCCACCCAGGCGCCCCTAGACAGAAATTTTCTTAAACTGCCAAGAAACACCTACCAAAAAGCATCATACTTAATGATAAACCACTAGAATTATTTTCCTTGGCGCCAAGAGCAAGATAAGGATGCCTGTTCTATCGTTTTGATTCGGTATTTTACCAGGACCTTCAGCTAAGCTAATACACAAGGGAAAACATATTTCTTTGGGTAAATATTTGGCTGCATTGAATTGGCATCAATGCAGATTGATGGTGAAATTGAAAATGGGGATTTCTTCCTCACGTGAGTGTCTGAAGGTGTTCCGGAGCCAACACCGGCGGTCCATGAGGTTGTCCAGGGAGCCACGCTCCGTCTGTCTGGGTGTTTCACCATCCCTAGAGTGCTGCCCTCAGCCTGTGGTCCACACCCCGGCCACCACGTCTGCAGGTAAAAGTCCAAGAACTACCAAGGCAATTTTGAGGACTATAGATGAGACATTTGCCCTTCCAGATGTATATACTTGCTCTAAAGGGATATGCGGTAATAAGCCAGTGGTGGCTTGCATCTAAGAAAAATAGACCAACAGGGTAGAATAGGGAAGCCAGAGGCAGATGGTCAGTCTGTGACAATTTGGCAAATGCCAGTACAGATCAGTGGAGGGCAAGAGTGAGCAGTACCGGAAAGGCAAACATAAAATGTATATTTCCCTTATACGACACGTGAACATAAGTTCCAGATGAATTACAGACCTGAATGAGAAAAAAGCAAAACTCTCGATCTTTTAGGAGAAAGCACAGAACATCTTTATGACACCAAGACAGAGAACGACTCACGATTCCCCAAAGCGCCAATGGTGCGGAATCCGAGAAATACATTGGACTCGGTGGAAATTTAAGGACAGTGTAACGAAGTAAAAGGACAGTGTAACAAAGTAAAAAGACAAGCTTCACTCTGGGAGATGTTTTACAAGCACCATATTGCTCAATAAATTTTGGATGAATAGATGCATGGAGGGACGGTTGAAAAGAGATATTTGTTTACTTCTCCTGCCTCACCTCCAAGTGGGCGGGGAGCCCGAGTGTTTGTTACGGTTTTAAAACGTGGTGTGCTAGCAGAAAATTCGAGTTACGGTAAAGAAATAGATCAGGAGGCGGCTACCATTGGAAAGAGAGTTCATTACACACAGTTGCCAAGAGAGGCGGTATACCTCTTGCCAGGGAGCCTCAGGGGGAAGCACCAGGCTCGGTCAGGGGCACAGGGAGAGGAGGGAACTGTGCGCATCTGCCTTTAGCGTAGTTTCCATGGAAAGGAATGTTCGAGGCAGGATAAGCAGGTTTAGGATTGGCTACTTTGAAAAATCTCAGCAGGCTCTGGGGCACAGGAGACACCCCAAGTTGTCTGATAGCTGGCCTTGGAGTGATCAGGACAGGTGCATAGTGATACAGAAGGATTTTTTTTAGGAGTGTGGGAGGGGAGGGGGCTCTGGATTGATCGATCTGTGTTTGTATAGTATTTTTTTAAGAGAGAGAGCAGGGAAGGGGCAGAGAGAGAGAGAGAGAGGAAATCCCAAGCAGGCTCCACACTGTCAGCACACAACCTAACGTGGGGCTCGAACTCACGAACCGTGAGATCATGACCTGAGCTCAAACCAAGAGTGGGACGCTTAAACCACCGGGCCATGCAGGTGCCCCTTGATCTGTATTCGAAAAGCACGTCCCCTCTGACCATAGGGTGTGGCGGAAGAAGGTCAAGGGAAGCGGGAGGCCGAGGCGAGGGGACCCAGGGACATCCAAGCACATGCACGCAGGGCAGAGGTTCGGACATCGTCTCCAGAAACTGGAAATGCGGTCGATACAGTTACACGCCGGCTACCGCTCCCACCTTCCGACCTTTTTTATTGCCTCGCTCTGAATTTCCTTTCCTGGTAAACAGCTGCTCAGTCTGGAGCTTCAGGGGAAAAGGATGAAATTAAAGTGTCAAAACCAAAAATTTATTCCTGTTTGTGCCTTATTTTTGGTGCCTGGCACACAGGGCCTGGTAGACAGGCCCAAAACACTGGTTTCTTACACTCACCTGCTTTGCCTGACGGAAAGACAAGGCCTCTCCCCGTCTGCGGAAGGAGGGACACACGACGGCCCCTTCTGGAACAGGCCCCTCTTTGGATCAGCTCGTTCCCTTGCCCACACTCCTCACGCACCCAGCCCACTTTGTTCCCCAAATGCTTTTCTGCCAAGCTCACTACATGAGCAAAGTAATGGTTTTATTTGCATGAGTGAGACTCTACCCCAGATTAATCTCACAGCATCGATTTTAGGATATTTAAGTGTGAACCCAGCTGTCATACTCTCCCCCAGGAGTGGAGTTCGGGGCCCGACGCTCGCTCTAGCCGCCCACGAAACGGAGCGTCCCAGCCTGCCTGCCAGCTACCAGCTTCTGGAAGAGGTGCTGACCTGGGACCGGAAGGAGGAGTTCCTCCCCGGCCTGTTGGAGGCGGGAGGGCGCTGGCTTTGAATCTGTCGCAGACCTGACCAGTCTCGGCTGCTTGGGAAGCTCCTCCATTGGGCCACGTTTGCAGGGTCCTGTAATAGAGCAGGAACTCCCTGGGAAGTCGGGTGTCGATAAGACAGGGTCACGTGCCTGTGTTCCAGAAGGAGCGACAGCCAAGAGAGCCCCCAATTCCGATATGGAAGGGGCAGGACCAGCGATATAATTCACAGCCCCCCCGATGCAACATGAAAATGTGGGGCCTCTTGTCCAAACATTATTAAGGATTTCAGCCAGTGGAGCATTAAACACAGAGGGGGCCCCCCAGGAAGCCGGCCCTGGGAAGGAAGTGTGCTCCCTGTCCTGCCCCCGGAAGGAAAGAACAGCATTTATCGCCAGAGGTGGGGATGGCCGAGTTAAGTCCGCACAAACGAAACCTCACCAAACAACCCTACCTTCCCTCGGTTTCCCCCATGTGTTCACCTTCTGCCCCTAGGGGCTCACAAGCACTTTTCGTCACCTTGTCCCTTCTCCATAATCTATTGCCTTCTGTTGAAGTGACACGTTAAGTCCCCTGAGTGTCACTGCCCTTCTGGGCCTTCGTCCTCTTGCTCTGATGTCCTTCGTGCACCTAACAATGAGCATTCTAGCATCAGATGAAATCTGCGTGCCATTTCTCTCGCGCACGGGCCTTTGACAGTGCAGCTCCTGGGCCCTGGCCCTAGAACCTTGTTCTTGAGGGGAGAGAGGGAAGCTTTTCCTCCCCTGAAACCTTTACAAGCGGAGGCCCTCCCCTGGCTGTGATGGGAAAGAAAGCTCGGCGTGCCGTGACATCGCTGGCTTTGAAGGTGGAGGAAGGGGCCGTGAGCCAGGGGATGTGGTGGCCTCTGGAAACTGACAACAGCCAGAAAGAAAAGAGGGTCCTCGACGCTACAACCACAAGGGGCTGAATTCTGCCACGAGAACGTGCAAGGACGTTCTCCCCAGAGCCTCCAGGTCCTCCCCAGAGGTCCTCCCCAGAGCCTCCAGAAAGGAACCCAGGGGGACCTGTATCTGACTTAGGAGCCACAGAACGGTCAGGTGACCTGTGTGTGTTGTTTAAGCCACAAGTTCACGGTCACCTGTTACAGCAGCAACAGGAAAGGAATACGGGAACAGGCAAAGCATGCTGTCTAATACAGGAGGATAGAGAGCAGGAGCTGGGTGGGTGGGGAGGGGAGGGGACGAGGTCAAAGGGAGCAGGTGAATGGGGATAGAGCCCTTCCCCTGCCCAGAGGGCCACCAGCTTTGGGGCATGGCCGTCAACAGCCGGGAGGGCGGGCCGGCCTCACCCTGGAAACCGAGCACTGAGTGCAGAGTCCCTGGCGATGTAGGCCTGGGAGGCACCGGGAGTCTGCACGTCTGCATGGCTGGGCTGATCCTGATGGATGTTTATGCCAAGGGGTTCATGCCATGGGATTCACCAGCCCTGGGCCTTCTCTAGCTGCACAGAGAAGCCCCCAGAACCTTTCCTGACTTTCATTAGGGTGCCCCCCTCACCCCAGGCTCCCTCCCGGAGACCGCTCGAACCTCTCCCATCGACAGGCAGTATTTAGATTCTCTACCGAGGTCTGTCCCCCATTTAGCTAGTGGCCTCGAGGGGGGTGGCATTACCGTCTGGTGATCTGATGGCCGAGGCCCCAGGCCAGCTGCTCAGTTCCCCTGTTAACTATTCCCCACCGCTGACTGCGGTCTTTCAGCGCCCAGGTGCTGGGCAGGCCAGGTCAAGACAGGCCGAAAGGCCGGACTGCGCACAAGTGACTGGAAAAGCGCCTGCTAATTACTTCCCAGAGTGCTTTGTGACGATGAAGCTGTTTCGGGCCAACCCTCGGAAAATCCAGCTTGCCGTTTCACATCGGAACCGCTTTCTGGGCAGGAGGTGGTTAAAGGCAGCTCCAGACCAGTCCCAGCCTGCAGTACCACATGCCCCGCTGTCGTGGTGCGTTTTCTTCCAGAATTAACGTTCCAGGCCGTGCCCTCAGAAAGGCCTTTGGAGAAAAAACAAAAAACAAAAAAACAACAAACCGCGTTAACCCAAACTTGGGACGCAGCTAGGCACATTCTGGTATTTGAGCATGGTGGCAGGAGGCCCAGAAATCAAACATGAGAACATGCATACAGGAATATTTAGGTAAAATAACATAGACTCTATTTTTATTTCTGTGCCGGGATCGTGCGTCGGCTCACGTCACTTACGTTCAAGGGACGTACCTGCAAAACTCCGGAGAGATTTAAATCGTGTAGGAATCAGGCTGATCAAGTTCTTGTATTCGTTCAGGGGTTAATGAAAGCAAGGACCACGTTTCCAGAAAGATGTGCCCAGGGGCAGGAGGGACTCTGGCCAGAACAGATATGAGACCTCTCTCACCTTTGCTGGATCTCAAAACAGAAACCCTCTCCCCAGGAAGTGAGGCGGACGGGATCCTACGTGTGTTGGTGGCTGCGGCCCCGAACCCTCCTCCAGAGTCAACAACCTCGTCTCCGTCAACCTCCGGAACTGGTACCGGTGCTGAGGCCGTGACGTCCAGAGGGCACGGGCTCTGCCTGCGGCCAGAGAGAATGCCCAGACGGTTGCCTCCTGCCCCCAGCCCCCCTCACAAGTGCCCTGTGCTCAGGGCTGCAAGCCTGGCCTGCCCAGGATGGGCTCATTCTTCAGAGCACAGTGCCCACAGGACAGACGGGTCCCCCTTGGGGGACGCAGGTGGCGCGGCCTCCTGCCGTGAGGTGTGGGAGGGACACAGAGCTCTGCTCCCAGGTCTGCCTAACAGAGCACCGCAGCCTGGGGCTCGACACGACAGAACTCCCGGAAAACAAGATGTCAGCGGAGTTGGTCCTTTGGGAGGCGGGAGGGGACAGTCTGTCCCAGGCCGGTCTCCCAGCTCCCGGGGGGCTGCCGGCCACCCTCGGCGTTCCCGGGGCTTGTGGACCCATTGTTCAATCTCTGTTATCACGTGGCACTCTCCTCTGTCGTCCTCCCCTCTTATTTTTTTTTAATTTCTTTTTCTTTTTTCTAACATTTATTTGTTTTTGAGAGATAGAGAGACAGAGCACGAGCAGGGGAGAAACAGAGAGAGAGGGAGACACAGAATCCGAAGCAGGCTCCAGGCTCCGAGCCGTCCGCACAGAGCCCGACTCGGGGCTCGAACCCACGAACCGTGAGATCATGACCTGAGCCGAAGGCGGACGCTTCACTGACGGAGCCACCCAGGTGCCCCCCTCCCCTCTCCACTATGCTTCGTGGAGACCTTAATTCCGTCTGCAAAGTTACTGCTTCCAAATGAGATGGACGGACCTCGTCGGTCCTGGGCTGCGGGGACAGAAACCCGAAGGCTGGGTGGTTGGAACAACGGATATCTGTTTCCTCACGGTCCTGGAGGACAGAAGTCCCTGGTGCCATCAGGGTTGGTTTCTGGTGAGACACCCTCTTCTGGCTTGTAGGTGCTGTCCCCCGGCTACGTCCCCACGTGGTTTTTCGTCTGTGCGTGCCTGGAGCTGGAGCTCTGAGGTTCTTCCTCAGCCTAGAAGGACAGTCATCCTTAGGGATCGGGATGAGTGTCCCGATCCATAGGGATTGACATTATTTAACCTGAATTTCCTCCCTCAAGGCCCCATCTCCAAATGCAGTCACATGGGGGGGAGTTAGGGCCTCAACATATGAATTTTTTTAGTTCTTTTTTTTTTTTTTTACTTTATTTATTTTTGAGAGATGAGAACCCTTTCCTCTCTAAAGTGCCCCCCTCAACACAATGCCTTCTTCCCGTTCTGTCTTCCTGAATCCTTCAAGGCCAACTCAGTGCTGTCCCGTCCCGAAGCCGTCGCTTTCTCTGAGTTCTTTGGCCTCTGTCTTCCCACCCCGTTTCTTTCTTAAAATATCATCTTGGGGCGCCTGGGTGGCTCAGTCGGTTGAGCGTCCGACTTCAGCTCAGGTCACGATCTCGCGGTCCGTGAGTTCGAGCCCCGCGTCGGGCTCTGGGCTGACGGCTCAGAGCCTGGAGCCTGCTTCCGATTCTGTGTCTCCTTCTCTCTCTGCCCCTCCCCCGTTCATGCTCTGTCTCTCTCTGTCTCAAAAATAAATAAACGTCAAAAAAAAATTAAAAAAAAAATATCATCTTACCCTAGTCCCTGCAAGTGTAACGCTTGTCCCAAGCTTAACGCAGGAGCACTTTCTGGGAAGCCGGGAGATCGGCCGTTTCTGAGGCAGGGCCGACCACAAGGTCCTGGGGGTGAGGGAGTAGAGTGTGGGCCCAGCCCTGCCCCTGTCCCTGCCGCCGTGTCATCCAGACATGGTTATTTATTTTCCTAAGCCTCATTTTCCCCATCTGCAAAATGGGACCATAGGATCATCTGCCTCCCCGGGTCAGTACGAAGAGAAGTTAAGAAGTGAATACTCAAAGCCCTCATGCTCCTTGTGATGGGAGCTGACGCCTCCCAGGCCCCTGAGGCTCAGCCAAGACTCAGGACCCCAAACCCACCGCCCCCAACTAAGGACCGTCCAGAGCCAGCAGGCCTAGAGAACCAGACTCACTGTCTCCGGAGTCTGCACCCTTGACCTTTCCAGTATAGAGCCCCAGGGCCCCAGGCTCTCCCCTCCACCACGACCCCCCTTCCCTGCCCTCAAACTTGCCTCCCGGGAGGCGCTTGAAACACTCCCCACTCACACAACTCCGGCTTTGAGAAGCTTTCCATCTGCGGGGCACCTACACCCACCCAGGACAAGAGCCTTTGGGAACCTGGGGACTCCAGCCAGCCTGGTGAGGGAGGGATTTGGGGACAAGGGATCCCCCATGAGGACTGCCCACCTGTTGCGCACTTGGAGGGTGCTGATGGTCATTGGCTGCCTTGCTGTCCCCTGGAGGGAAGATTCTGCAAAGCACAGTGTTGGACACCAAAAGGAGGAGGGCCAATCTTCCTGAAACCCCAAGCGTTTCTACCATCAGAGCTCAGCGGGGCTGCTCCAAGCATACGCCCATGGACCGCCTTCCCAGCTGCCTTTCTGGAACCAGAAGCTGGGCCAGTCTAGCCTCCCCGTAACCACTCTCCTTCCTGGGGTTTCTATGAGCCCCAGGCGGCCCTGCAGGTGTGGGTGGGGGCGTCTGAGGAGCTGGGCTGAACACCGTCTGTCACCACCAGCATTTGGTAGGAGCATGTCAGCTTCATTGAGACGCCTCCTGCCCACGCCTGGCCGGTGGGGGGCTCCAAGAGTCGGAGGGGCTAACAAGATAGACTGCCCCGAGGGTCGGACCCTTCTCTGCCACCTGCCAGCTATGAAGTCTGGGCCCGGCACTTAACCTTGACGAGGCCTTGCGTTCTCGAGTGTGGAAACGGGGAGTGATGTTTGCTGCGAGGTGTGTGTGTACGTGCGACGTGGTCTTTGGGCAAGTCCTCCGGGACAGAAGCTGCCTTCACCCGCTCACCCTTGCGTCTCCATTTCTGAGGTCAGGGCCTGGGCTTCCGCAGGCACTCGGTGCCCATGGGACAAATGGAGACTAGTCACTGGATGAATAAAAAGAGGACAAGTAATGATAATGAAAGAGTGGGGTCATCATAAATAAATAGAGTGAATGACTGGATATAATTTAACAAACATTTAGGTGGAGCGTCCTCTGGGCCAGGCATCATTCTGAGAACTTTACAATTATTTCTTCGTTGGGGCGCCTGGGTGGCTCGGTCAGGTGGGCGTCTGACTCTCGATTTAGGCTCAGGTCACGATCCCAGGGTTGTGGGGTCGAGCCTCACGTCAGGCTCCGTGCTGAGCGTGGCACCTGCTTAAGATTCTCTCTCCCTCCCTCTGCCCTTCTCCCCTGCTCGCTTGCGCTCTCTCTCTCTAAAATAATTTAAAAAGCTATTCTTTTATCACATGCTTATAACCACCTTGCAAAGCTGATGCCATTACTATCTCCATTTTACAGAGGGGGAAACCGAGGCACGGAGGCTAAGGCATTTGTTCAAGACCCCCACAGCCGAAAGGGGGCAGAGGCCAGGGCTGGAAGCAGTCTGACTGGTCCTCCCAACCCCCCTGTCCCACCAACCCCAGCGAGCCTTAGGGTTGCAACAGCTTCACACCCCCGGGAGCAGGGGGAGGAAATGTAGATCAAGGCAGTGGGCAAGGCAGGGCTGGAGGCTGAGTCCAGGCCCAGAGGGCCAGGCCCTGGCAGTGGGCGGTGGTGGGGCGGTGGGGCGAGGTCCAAACCGTCCCGTGTTTGTATCCCTGGTCCCTAGAATCATGGCGCCCTCAGGTTTGTAAAAAGAAAGAGAAATAATAGAGGCTTAGGGATAGGTGTTTGTGTGGAGAAACCAGTCCTTCTGGTGGAGTCCCAGCCTCTGCACCTGGAGAGGAGCCGGCGTCACCCTGGGCTCCCAGGTAATCTCGAAGGAGGGGACAGGGGCCAGCAGGTGGTCCCCTCCTTCGCTGTCAGCTTCCCGTCTTCCAGAGCCCGCCCTCATTCAGACTCCCTGGGGTCGAGCTCAGTCTTGCCAAGGGAAAAGGCTGAATTATAGATTTTGGACAATTGAAAAAAAATTGTGTTAGGTTTTATTTTTTATATTTGAGAGAGAGACAGAGAGACAGAGAGCGAGTAGGGGAGGGGCAGAGAGACAGAGACAGAATCTGAAGCAGGCTCCGGGCTCTGAGCTGTCAGCACAGAGCCCGAAGCGGGGCTCGAACTCACGGACCGTGAGATCATGACCCGGGCCGAAGTCGGACGCATGACCCAGCGGATGGCCTAACAAGCACGTCATTTTGTGATAGTCACTATGTAATAATAATAACTGTAAATGAAATTTCAAGATTCCCACAGGAGCTGAGTGGGGACGGGAAAAGACCCAGAGTTGTTATTGGTGACCAAGTCAAAGGTAAGTCTAACAAACACCACTGTGGTCCTGCTGACTGCATTTTAATGGAGGGAAATGTTAAATTTCAGGTAGACTTTTGTGAAAATAAAGAAGTAATCCACCCCCCCCCACCCCCGCCAGCCAAATTCACGGACTCCCTAAATCCTATCCACAAACCTCTCGGGATCCCTGCACATCAGGTTCAAAACCCCAGCTCTACACAGCTAGCCCTCCCCTTCCCTTGCCTGTGACTCTCCCCAGACTGTCCTCAGAGGAGGGAGCTGGGAAGAGAAGTGGCTCCATCGGTCTGTCATGAACTTCCGCTTTCTTTCCCAGAAAACGAAATACGAGAAGAGAGTGTGTTAAGAGGGAAGAACTTTTGGGGCGCCTGGGCAGCTCAGTCGGTCGGGCGACCAACTTCACTCAGGTCACGATCTCACAGATCGTGAGTCCGAGCCCCGCATCGGGCTCTGTGCGGACAGCTCGGGGCCTGGAGCCTGCTTCGGGGTCTGGGTCTCCCTCTCTCTCTGCCCCTCCCCCACTCACGTTCTATCTTTCTCTTTCAAGACTAAATAAACATTAAAAGAACTTTTGCCAACCACTCCGGGGAAGTCGGCCCCGTGTTGTCGAGGCGCTCATTCAGCCCCATTCAGAGCTCCACGTGCCAGGGGCCTGGGGCATCCTGCCAACAACCACGGAGGCCGTGAGGCCTCCCGTCAACAGCTGTGAGAGGCGCCATCTTGGAAGCGGATCCTCCAGCCCCAGTCGAACCTTCGGATGACCGCAGCCTTGGCTGATGGCTTGCCCAGAGCCTCGTCGGGGAGCCTGAGCCAGGGCCACACCAGCTAAGCCGCCTCTAGATCCTGACCTTCACATGCTGTGAGATAGTAAATGTTTGTTGCTTCAAGCGGCTATATTTTGGAGCGTTTTGTTAAGCAGCTGTGGACTACGAATACAAGAAGTATGAGACAGGCAAATCCTGCTCCTCTCTAGAGGGCTGGGGGTGAGGTGCTGGGGATGGGGAGCGGCGGGGGGGCGGTTTCCCTGAGGCAGCCCTCTTGAGGGTGAGACCTCCCAGGGGGCCTCGGCACATGCTCAGGGCAGATGTCACACAGGCCTGCTGATGGAGCCTGCGCCTGCTGGCCACCCGCTGCTTCAGGGCATGGCGTGTAACACCTCCCGTGTCAGTCCCGTCAGCTGCAAAGGGCAGTCGTGACCCAGCCTATAGAGCCGCTGCAAGGACCAAAGGAGGTGACACGTGCGGAAAGTGCCAGACGCGCAGTAATAAACGGTGGTTCTTAGTGGTGACCTCCCTGGGCCCTCCCTCCACCACCAGATCAGATGCCCAGGCATGACGTCCCCGAGAGAAGCCCACTGTCCTGTGACACCCAGAAGGTCCTGGCCCCCAAGGGGGGTGGGAACGAGAGACTTCAGGGCAGCTCTACATGAACCTTTGAGCCTCGCCCTGTCCCCTGTCACCCTCTCCTGGTTTGGAACTCACCCTCAAGAGCATCGAACAGGCGAGAAGAAACTCAGCCTCAGCCTCGACTAAGGAAAGGCAAGTCAAAACTACACGGAGATGGAAACACCCGGAATGTCCACCAGTGGAGGGGATGGGCGGATCAAGAAAACGTGGCCACGGAGAGGAGGGAGGCGCCGTGCACACCGCGACGTGGGTGAAAATGGAAAACTTTATGGCAAGTGGAGGAAATCGTTTACAAAGGTCCACGTACTATGTGATTCCATTTACACGAACTGCCCAGAAAAGGCAAATCTGTAGCGACGGGCAGCAGATTGGCGGTTGCCAGGGCCGGGGGTGGGGGAGGGGGGAGGGGGAGTGAGTGGTGATGGGTACGGAGGTTTATTTTGGGGCAAAGACAACGTTTTGGAACTAGATGGTGGTTGCACAACACTGACAATGTATGAAATGCCACAGAGTTGTTCGCTTTAAAATGGCTAATTTCGGCAAAACTACGGAGACGGTAAAAAGATCAGTTGTTGGGGGGGGGGGGGTGTGCGGGGGGGGGGGAGGGTGAACCGGAAGCTCAGGGCCGCGCAAGTCCCGTGTGACCCCGTGATGCCACCGTGTGGCCGCACACGTGTCCAAACCCCCGGCACGCACACCACCAAGGTGAACCCTGAGGTCCACACCCGTGTCCGCGCAGCTTCCCCCGTTGGGACAAATGTGCTGTGTGACGCGGGGGAGGCCACACGTGCGTAGGGGTGGCCGGTATTTGGGAAATCTCGGCACCTTCTGCTCAGTTTTGCTCGGAGCCTGAAACGGCTCCGAAAAATAAAGTCTTTAAAAAAAAAAAAAAATGGTTAGCTTCATGTTCTGTGGTTTTTACCTCAACTGAAAACGACGACACCAAGGTAGCATTTTCCACCAGCCTGCCTGGCAGAGGAGTAACCAGGCCGGTGGCCGTGGCAGCCGGTGGCCGTGGCAGCCGGTGGCCGTCAGCAGGGCGGTGGGCAAGCGGGGTCTGCAGGAGCGTCGATGGGAGAAGGTCCAGGGGAACAGCTCGGAGATCAGACAGCCTCGGTCTCAGGCCCAGAGCTCATGGGCCAGGACTTCTGCCGAAAGGCACTTGTCCCATACATCCGCCAGCACACACGAGCAGGACGCCGTACGTGAATATTTCTTGTAGCGTTACACGCCGTGGCAAAATATCGGACACAACGCAAACATCCAGTTAAATAAAGGGCAGCAGCTTGCACACGAGTATTACAGGGAGGAGGCCACTCTTCGCGGGCTGGCTCAGAGAGGAGAGCAGGTTGGTATGCTTACGAGCACACGCACGTGGCCCTCCGCACATACGGGGAGTCCTGGAAGCACCCACAAGAGCTAGGAAGAAGAATTCTCCCCCGGGGGGGAAGGGAGAAGCTTCTGGTATTCACACCCTTGTCCGGTCCCCTCTGTCACAGCAGCAGCATGTCACGGTCTGTGCGTCCGAGGGAAGACAGACCTCTGGGGCTGTGCGGCGGGCTGGATGGGGTCCTCTCCTCAATTCACACGTGGAGATCCTCACCCCCAGCACCTCAGAACGCGACTGTATTTGGAGAGGGGGGCTTTACAGTGGTAATTAAGGGAGGGCGCCCGGGTGGCTCAGTCCATTAAGCATCTCGGCTCGGGTCACGATCTCATGGTTCATGGGTTGGAGCCCTGCATCGGGCTCACTGCTGTCAGTGAAGAGCCCACTTTGGATCCTCTGCCCTCCCTCTCTCTGCCCCTTCCCCATTTGCATTCTCTCTCTCTCTCTCTCTCTCTCTCTCTCTCTCTCAAAATAAACAATAAAAAAAATAAAAATAAAGTGGTAATTAAGGTAATACGAGGCCATATGCATGCCCCTAATGCTATAGGATTTGTACCCTTATTAGAAGAGGAGATCGGGGGACACCTGGGTGGTCAAGGCAGTTAAGCATCTGACTGTTGATTTTGCCTCCAGTCATGATCTCACTGTCATGAGATCAAGCCCCGAGTCAGGCTCTGTGCTGGGCATGGAGCCTGCTTGAGATCCTCTCTCTCTCTTCCTCTGCCCCTCCCCTGCTGGTGTGCATTCTCTCTCTCTCTCTCTCTCTCTCTCTCTCTCTCTCTCCCTGAAGGAGAAGAAAAAGAAAAGGAGGAGGAGGAGGAAGAAGAAGAAATCTGGACACGGAATCGCACAGAAGGAAGCTCGTGTGAATACACAGGACGGAGGTGGCCATCTGCAAGCCAAGGAGAGAGGTCCCGGAGGGAACCAACCCTCCCCCCACCTGATCTCAGATTTCTAGCCTCCAGAATTGTGAGATAAGATTATTTCTGTTGTTTCGGCCGCCCAGTCCTGCGGGGCTTTGTCCCAGCAGCAAATGAATACAGCCTAGCTCAGAAGAGGCACTGTGGCTTCCAGCCTGGCCTCCCTGTCCTACAACACTCGGTGTGGGGGAAGCCAGACAGCCCACTGCCACCATGTGAGGACACTCAGGCGGCCTCGCGGAGAAGCCCCCGAGGTGAGGAGCTGGGGCGTCCTGCCGACAGCCTCGTGAGTGAGCCACCTCGGGGTGGCTCGTCCCACTAGGTCAAGCCCGGACAGCCACCGCCCTGGCCGAGAGCCTAACTGCAATTTCTTGAGACGTCCTGAGCCAGAAGCACACAGCTAAGCGACTCCAAGTTATCTGACCCGCAGACACCGTGTGAGACGATAAACGTTTGCTGTTGTGAGCTGCCGAATGTGGGGAGAATTTGTTACACGGCAGCAGCTAGCCATTACAGATGCTGTGCACTGTTACACCCGTGAAATGCTGGATAACGCTCCAAAAAAACATCCAGCTCCTGGTCCCAGGATGTGGTGAACAGAACCTTATGTGGCAAAAGGGATTTAGCGGATGCAAATAAGTTAGTGATCTTGAGCTGGGGAGATGATCCTGGATTTTCTGGAAGGGCCTCGAATGTCATCACAGGTGTCCTTATGAGAGGGAGGCAGAGGGAGATTTGACCTTAAGGAAAAGAGAAGGTGTGGGGAACCTCAGAGTGACAGGGGCGCGAAGACGCCACCCTGCGCCTTTGAACACAGGAGAAGGGTCACAAAGAATGCTGCTCTAGAAGTCAAAACAGACCTACTCTCCCCGAGTTTCCGGAGGGAGTTCAGCCCAGCCGACTCCTTCATTCCAGCTCAGTGGAACTGGTTTTGGATTCCTCGCCTCCAGAACAAGAGATGAAATGTGCGTTGCTTTTTTTTTTTCATTAAAAAAAAAAAAAAAAAGTTTATTTTTGAGAGCCAGAAAGACAGAGCGTGAGCAGGGGGCAGGGGCAGAGAGAGAGGGAGACACAGAATCCGAAGCAGGCTCCAAGCCATCAGCACAGAGCCCGACGCGGGGCTCGAACCCACGAACTGTGAGATCACGACCTGAGCCAAAGTCGGGGACGCTTAACCGACTGCGCCACCCAGGCACCCCTGAAACACACATTGCTTTAAACCACCAGGCTTGCGTGATTTTTTTCCAGCAGCCTTAGGAAACTATCCCGGTACCTCCTGAGTTTTGTCCCGAGTGTGTACCTCTGACCAGGCCAGTTTTGGCCCCGTGCACCCTCAGATCCATTCCTCGCCTTCTGGGACTGAAGCTTCAGGGGGGTCTGAACGCTGCCGGCTTTTCCTGGGGCTTCCGACTGGTTTCAGGCCGAAGGAGGTGCTGGTGGGAAATGGGAGGGTGGGCTTAGGCAGAGCTGCCCCGCCTCCCTCTGCCTCGGACCACACCCTTGCGGTGGCTCTGCTCCTCCCACGGCCTCACCAGGGACACCTGTTCCACGGGGTGGGGAGGACCCGATGCCTCCCCGCTGGCAACATACAGCGGAGGGGTTGCTCTAGAGGCCGGCTAGCGGCTGCACCTCATTCCTGCATCGCGAGGGCCAGGTGGGTGGGGGACGTGGGGCGCCCCCAAAGCAGCCCGGTGTGGCCACAGTGAGAGCCACAGAGACGTGGAAAATACAAAGCAGCAGAGCACTGTTGAAACCCCCGCACATGTCCGTGTGGCCGGTGTGGTGAACTGGGGCTTGTCCCCCGGAGGTGGCCTCCACCCCGGGTCCGAGGCGCCCACCCGCTTTCAGAGCGGGACCGATGGTCCCTTGCCCGCCCGGTGTTTCGCTTTTAGGGTCTGACACAGGAACATTGCTAGGTGACCGTATTTTTTCAAAGCTCAAATGGAGACAGATGGTCTGCCCAGAGACGTTTTCCTGATTTAGCCCGTTTACTTATATAAAAAGCTTCACGAAAAGGGTGCACGCCAATTTGCATTTGATTGTCCATTTAATGAGTCACCTTTCACAGGCAGGATTGAGCCTCGACCCCTGGGGGACGCGGTCTGGCCTGGATGGGGGACAGGGCTGTAGGGGTAGAGGGTGGGAGGGGTCTTCGGAGAGGGGCAATGCTGGGGCTGGGGTCCCAGGTTCAGGGCACGATTGGCAAGTGGCTCCCTCCGGGCCTGGAGGTGGTAAATATTTGGTAGAGACTCTGGGAAAATCTCCGCGGCTCCTGAGCGGTCATTTGACCCAAACTACGACCCCGGGTCGTCGGTGGGACCTGGGGAGGGACTGGTGGGGAGCCCCACCTGCAGCTCAGAGGGCCTCCCGCTCCCTGGGCCCCTGCCAGGCTGGGAGAAGGGCCGGTCGGCACCCAGGGGCCCCACGCCACTTGTCACAGAGGCATCCCTGTCCAGAATTCGGGACCCATCGGCCAAGTGTCCAGTCAGTCCTATACATGGTGCCCCAGACATCAGCCCTCGTGTCCTCATGTGCCCCGCGGGGAAGAGGCCATCGTTAATAGTTTACTTTGCAAAGAGGCACAGAGAAGGTAGCAACTTGACTGAGGCCACACAGCCAGCAGGTGGTGGCAGTGGGACTCAGACCCAGGCCCGTGGGGCTCACCCCACCCTGCTGTGCCCCGCCTGCCCTACGTCTCCTACTTCCTCTCCGTCTGGACTCGCGGTTCTAGGTGCTCAGGTAAGGACACTCTTCCTGGCTCCCTTTCCCCTCCCGTGCCTCAACCAGCCCCCAGCAAATCCCGGCTCCCCCTTCAAAATACACCCGGAGGGAGACCAGCCCTCCCCCCACCCTACCCCCAGCCGCCACTCTCACGGGTCACAGATGCCACATCCTGATGGCTCTGGGGCCACCACAGCCCTCCTAGTGCATTCCCGGCACAGAGGACAGGAGCCTTGTCACACGCGGCAGCCAAATGCTCGGGCTTCTCCGTGGGCTCCCATCTTACCCCATAAGTGTCCTTGTGGAGGTTGCCCAGCTCTTCACAATCTAGCCCCGTCGCCTCTGCGCCCACGTCTCCTCACTCACTCTGCCCCAGCCACGTGGGTCTCCTTATCGTTCTTCAAACCCGCCAGCTGCGCTCCTGCCTCAGGGCCTTTGCACTGGCTCATGCTTCTGCCTGGGGTCGAGTGTCACCTTGTCAGTGAGGCCTGACACCCTATTTCGGGTCGCGTCCTTCCCCCCGACACCACACACTCCCCCAGCCCGCGGCTCCTCTCTGCCCTGCTTCGCCACGGCACTTAGCATGCTGCTTGTTCGTGGTCTCCGGCTGCTACCGTGTCAGCTGTCGGAATCTTTGCCTCTCCCACAGCTCCGTCCCAGTGCCCGCACCTAGAGACCTGCTCGGCACATAGTATACACTCAATAAATACTGAATTGTCCCTAGAAGCCTCAGAGTGGCCTTCATCTCCTTTTGCGGATAAAGTTCGGCGTCCGACCCAGGGGCACACGGCTGAGAGGAGCAGAGCGGGGACCGGGCCTGGCTTTTTCCGCACAAGAGGCTGCCTCGCGCTTTGGCGGGCAGACTGATTTCCTCCACGCTCCCCTCTACCCACACCCTTTGTGACAACGCGGAGTCTGCTCCCTACCCCTTCGACCTGGCTGCCTGACTCACCCCAAGGATGGGGCCAGAGTAATGTCGGCCCCAAGCCTCGGCCTCCGCTTTCTCCTGGGCCCCCGCCACGGGCACAAGCCCCAGGCTGGCCCGGGGGAGGATGGCAACGACGCGGAGGCCAGCTGTGGCTGTCCGAGACCAGTCAGCCCCCCAGCCACCTGCCAACTGCCAGCAGGTTGGGTTCCCCTTGAAGCAGAACCTGAGGCCAGGATATAGAAGTGGGTCGTTTAGGCGCCTGGGGGGCTCAGTCGGTTGGGCCTCCGACTCCAGCTCAGGTCATGACCTCACGGTTCCTGAGTTCGAGCCCCGCGTCGGGCTCTGTGCTGACAGCTCAGAGCCTGGAGCCTGTTTCAGATTCTGTCTCCCTCTCTCTCTGCCCCTCCCCCGTTCATGCTCTGTCTCTCTCTGTCTCAAAAATAAATAAACATTAAAAAATAAAAAAAATAAAAAAATAAAAAAGAAGTGGGTTGTTTATCTGGGGAGACCCCAGGAGGCAGGACCACAAGACAAACCAGAGAAGGACGTGCCGGGGACCCAGGCTCAAGCCTGTTGGGGCCCCAGGAGCCACATGGGCTGTGCCCCAGACTCACCCACCACAGGGCAGGGGACTGAGACTCTGGTCGGGGGCCGAAGTTGTCTCCGGGGGCGATGGCACCCTCCACGTTTCAGGGCCTCTCTGAGCGTGAGCAGATGGGGGAGATGGGTCAGGGCAGCCCCTGGCGGTTGGCGAGGACCTGGCCCCATCGCCTTACTCACCCCTACAAGACTTAGCTCCCGGTCACCTCCTCTGTGAAGCTGCCTTGACCTTCAAGGGAATGGCCATTGCTTCCTCTGCCCCCCGTGGCCCTTTGCACAGGCCTCCCTTGTGACAAGCTCAGTGCTAAGCAGTCCCCTCACGTGGCCCCTTTGAGGCCACAACCGTCTCACGTACATACAGGAGTATCGCCACTTTATCCTCCAGGGGCTGAGGTTCAAGATCTCGGGGCCACAAAGTGGAGGAGGCCGGATTCGAACCTCCAGCCCAGGGGCTGGTGCTGGAGCCATCGCCCTCACCACGGACGGGGGTCTGTCTGCTCCCCTGGACCACGAGCGCCCCGTTCATCGGCCGGGCAGCCAGCGCACGTGGCGCGCACCCCCGTGGGAGGCGGGCACGCCCGCCAGCAGATGGAACGCACGACTCCAGCCCGGTTCCAAACTCACACTCCCACGCGGCCGGCAGCAAAAGTAGCCAGCTCATTTGAATGGAATGACAGGAGGCAGAAGCGAGGGCCCAACTTCAGACAAATGGACGCTCTGAGAAGGGGAAGGGCAGCCACCAGGCCTCCGACAGAACACAGCTCCAGCCCAACAATTTAGCGCGATTAACGGAAGCCGCGGCCCCAGTCGATATAATAGCGGGCGCATTATCAGTTTTGCCACAAACCATTATTCATTATCTCTGCGTTTCCCTGGCTCACGCTGGCTGGCGGGAGCGCCTGTGCCTCTCCCGCAGTCAGCTGTATTTTAATCAGCTACATTACCGGAAAATGTCCTTAGAGGAAGCGCTGCCTTCGCTCGGCATGTCAGCTGCTCGCAGATCCGGGGTAGGAATGTTCCAAGGTGCGGTAATGTGCTGTGACACAGTGTAAGTTCATTTAGAGAAAAATTAAACATCGTTGGGAGGTGAGCGAGGGAGATGGGGGGCGGGGGGGCTGGCTTGCTTTCAGACAGTGTTTAAATGGCCTTCGGGTATTGATTCTGGAGGAAGTCTTTGCAAGGGCTCCTGGGTGGTCTATAAATGTTTGCCCGGAATTCCCCAACTCAGCCTAGGTGTGGACAAAGAAGACTGAGAAAGCAGGACGTAGCCCCAAATTACAAGGGTGTATTTGGTCCCGTGAGTCTTGGAGGGGTGAGGAATTGGAGGAGGGGCTTTGGGAGAGCTGGGGAGGGGTGGGGGAGGGGAGTGAAGGAACCATCTGGTCGACGCACGTTTCCAGAACTGATTGCACGGGCCAGGTAAGGCGCTGGGGCCCCCAAGATGGGGCCATGCCGTCCCTGACCTTGAGGGAAAGAGACATAAGGGCCAAATGCACGTAACCAACCCAAGGCCTGACAAGAGCAGGAAGGGAGTGTTCCGATCACTTCCATAGGGAAGGAGGGAACCCTTCACTAAATAGCGCAATATGGCCAAACACACGGCACCTGACGCTGGACAGATGCGGTTGTCCCCAGTTTATTAGCAACAGATACTCACAGCCTGGGGGAGAGGGCCTCGCGGGGGCTGCACGCAGGAGCACTGAAGTCCCGGGGCCCTGGGAGGCCGGCCGTATAGCAGCAGGGGGGTGAGGTTCCTCCTGGTTCCCGTGGAGGATGGGATTGGCTTGTTTGAATAATTCAGCAGGTGACAGGAGATGGAACCCATGAGGTGAGGACCACGTGAGGTGCAGCTGGTCAGGCTGGTAGGGGAGCCGCTCTCGGGAAACCTTTCCCATGGGGGAGCGTATCTGGTGAGAGTAGCCAAATTCAGGAAGGCCTTTGGGGTCTTGTGAGGCTCAAAGATGTCAAGGCAGCATCTAACACACACCTTGTGTTGGGCCTCACGCCATAGGAGGTGCAGATGAGGAGGGAAGGCTTCCTCCTGGCTGGTGACACGGGCCGGGGTGCCAAGTGCGTGCCCTTGAGCTTGCCCCTTGCACCTTGCCATCTCCAGAAGAAGGGCGTCCTGTGGGTACCTGCTGTGCCTGGGGCCCCAGGTGAATGCACATGGAACACAGAGACTTCACTCCAGCCCACCCACGGACCTAGGCAAGAACACACGACTGCTGTTCTCAGCCACTCTGTCGTGGGATTATTTGTTCCACGGCACCACCGCGGCAACAGCTGACGGACACAGACCCTAAAGCGTTGTATACTGTGCCTCACCGACCTGGACTTCTTGCCCTCTCTCGCTTTCTCCTCGGCCTGGGATGCTCTCATACACTCTCCTTAGCCTACAGATATTTCAGGACTTAGCTCACTGTTATATTCTGCGGGAAGCCTCCTCCCCCATTTCCAGAAATGATGCCATCTCTTTTCCCTGAGCCTACATTTGGAGAAAAAGCATCGTGGCAGGTAGGAGGCAGGGAAGGGGTCCACGGCTCCCCTGTGTGCCAGGGCTGATGTCATTCTTCTTCACTTTTTCCCAGGAAGGAGGAAGGAGACCGTCTCCCGCTCTCTGAGGCGCAGCCACGGGGACTAGCCAGGGGCTTTCTGGGCACACGTGTTATTTGCGCCAACCTCGGAATCTGTCGGACCCTGATGGGTTTGCTTCCCCGGTGACTCCGTGTCAGTGCCCAGCCAGAGTCCTGTGGTGTCGCCAGGTGAAGAAGACAGAGTTACGTGCTATTCCATGCTCTGGAATTTAAACAGCTGCTAGCGCCTCCCAGGAAACACTGTGTTTAGTAACTAGCCAGCCTGTGTTTTAATTTCAGTCTTCCTGTTCCTCCCAGCCTTTATTACACGCCAGAGATTTCTATGCAAACACCACTGCGTCTTTGATACATCTTTGGCAGGCTTGACAATCCCTTTGCCTTCTTTGCCTGGTGTTGATGGAGGCCTTACTTATCCCTGCCCCCCCCCCAAGAGTCTATAAATAGAGGGACACACACACACACACACACACACACACGAGAGGAACTTTTAATGCTGTAAGACTGCTCAGCTCAATAAAGCTGCAAGCACATTTTCCCAGGCTCCAAGGTTCCCTCGGCCCCCTACACCAGTTACCAGCAGCTGCGGGGTTCCTATATCAGTTACCTTCAGGGACCCATGTAGGGCAGGAGGGCCAGAGACAGACCCTTCCCTAGGCAATTGCTAACTAGAATATGCACTATTGACTTCCCCTCTTCCATCGCTGTCTCTTTCAGGACTGTTCCAGCTAAACTACAGACCACTTTTCAAGTAAATTAAATTAATGTTCAGTAAGTAGTCACCATGTACGCTGTGGGCAGAGCATAATTCCCTGCCCCGATGAGATCGAGCTTAACCTTGGGACTTGCTCCGACCAACAAAATGTTAGCAGATGTGATACGACAACGGGCAGAAGTAAACTCACGTGTATGGGCTTGTCCTCTTGCTCACCGGCATCGTCCTATGACGAGAATGCGGCCTGAGCAAACTCCAGGTCTGATGAGGACAGGAGCTCCACAGAGCAGGTCTAGACCCTGCTCAGATCCTGGAGCCGAGCCCAGCTGAACCCGAACGAGATCAGCCAAATTCCCACTGACCTACAGACAAATGAGTGAGGAAGAAATGCTTATTGTTGTATGCCATTGAGTTTTGGAATGGGTTGTTAGACAAGAATAGTTAGCTAATTCAAGGGGGCAGGCTTCCTTTCCTTCCACATTCTCCCCAGCTGTTCTTTTGAATATGAAATTGGCAGCAATTGGCGTTGCTGATCATGCCCAAAGAAGAGTGGAAACTTGCAGTAGCTTTGCCAGGACTGGAGGTCCCATTACAGGGAGTCAGGCCCATTATCTTGCCAGGCTTCCCAGCAAACAGCCACCCCGATTGCTTATCAATATGGCTATAAGCAGAGCAAAGCTGTCTCAACGGCTCAAGCCAATTGGTCAATGCCAGGCTCCAAGCTGGGACTTAGACTCCGTAACATCATGTGCTAACCACCTGAGCCAGCCAGCTGTAACAAGGACCATTCCAGCCCTCGGGAAAAGTGCAGTGTCCACGGCCACCTTCAGACACCCGGCCTCCCCCAAGCTCTGTCCAGCAGCGGCGGTGCTGAATCCAGGGAGGTCCCTCCTGGAGGTCTTGGAGAGCAGAGCTCGAGGGTGGTGCACTCAGGGACACCACTGACTTTGCTGACATCAGTCAGCTGCTCTCTCCACCCTCTGCCCTACATTCTTTCCTTTTCCTTGCCAGCCTCGCCACCTGGTTCCAGCCCTTCTCTTCAATGTCTCTTGCTTACCCTCTGTCATGGCCCTGATCAATCGCCCAGGAAAAAAATTTGTTCATCCAGGGAGTCAAATCTCCAAATCACCCAGATAATCAATATTCGACTGCTGTGCTGCAGAGTGGGGGATCGATTTGCTGCCAGCCATTGCTAGGCAACTAGAAGCCTTCACATCGTCCTCATGCAATGAAGGGAGCTGCCAAAAGTGGGGCAGTACACGGGGCTGGCTCTTAAGGATCAGCAGCACGTTAAGCCAGAGAACCACACTCTGGGCATAGGAAGGACTTGCTGCTCTCGAGACTTTAGTGAGGTTTCACCCGACACCCTGGCTCAAAGCAGACCACTTGCTTACAAATTCGTTTCGTTGTGGAAAATTTCAAATCCTTACACACGGAGACACTCCAGTGAATATCCACGGACCTGTTACCAAGCTTCACTAATGATCAACCCTTGGTGAATTCAGCAACCTCCTATCCCCCACCTGCTGGCCCCCATCGGACTCTATTTAAGCAAATCAGCAACCTCCCCCACAGGAAAGTACTTCAGGAGGCATCTCTGAAAGAGAAAGACTCCTCAAAACAAAGACCGCTGCATCATTAGCACACCTGTAAGAAATAACCTTGACTTCTTCTCAGCATCGAATACCCAGTGTTCAAATGTCTCCCAGTGTCTTAATTTTTGGTTTACGGTTTTATTGTCATCAGGACCCAAGGAAGTTTCAAGCACTGTAATTGGTGGGGTTGGCTCTTCGGTTTCTTATAATCTACCCATCTTCCTTGTAGCTAATTTGTTGAAAAGGAGGATCACCTGTCCTGTAGAGATTCCCAGGAGCTGAATCTTACACCTGTGGTGTGGTTTCCCAGTTTCCTCTGTCTGCCATGTTTCCTATGGATTAGCAGTTAGATCAGGCAGCGCAGTCACACTCAGGTTTGATGTGGTGGTAAGACTACTTTATAAGTAGCCTTTATCATCAGTACCGTATAATGCGGGCTCTCTCTCTCTCTCTCTCTTTTGTGAAGTTGGCAGGTACTGATTGCTTCTCAGGGACTGCTGACCCACAGAGTGGAGGGAGAGATGTGCAATACATGTATTTGACAAAGGAGTCATGTTTGGAATATATCAAGAACCCTTACAAATCATTAAGGAAAAAATAGACACCCCATTATTTTTTGAATAAAAGGCTTCCTATTCCTCTCTCCTGGAACTGAATCTAAAACTAAAAACCAATAAACAGAAAAGGCTTTGGGGAGAAAGGGAGCACAGGGGATGGGGGGACGTGACGACAATCCATCCACCTCTCTTCAACCATAGAAATGAACATTTCACGGGGCACCTGGGTGGTTCAGATGGTTAAGCGTCTGACTTCAGCTCAGGTCTTGATCTCATCGTTTGTGGGTTCAAGCCCCGCGTTGGGCTCTGTGCTGATGTCTCAGAGTCTGCTTCGGATTCTGTGTCTCCCTCTCTCTCTGCCCCTCCTCCACTCACACTCTGTCTCTCAGAAATAGATAAACATCAGAAGAAGAAGAAGAAGAAGAAGAAGAAGAAGAAGAAGAAATGAAAATTTCACATGTTTACTGGAGGAGGGAGGGGCTACTTTGGAAAAAACCAGTCAATCAATTTTCAAAGCCCGACTAACCAGGATTCTTCCAAGTTACTGAAGGGTCAAGAAAACCAATGTTCATAATTAATCTCACAGATTCTTCTGTTGCAGTCAGTGATAAGAGAAAGCCACACAGTCCCGGAATTTGGTATATCCGCAGAGACCACTCTGGGACAAAACGCATAAACACTAGTAAATTACTTCAAAGCTTTTCTCTTTTTTAATTAACTGAAGCAATTTTGTAATAATCCCCACAGCTTGTGCCTTAAGATGGAAATCGCTTATGGATCGAATTTGTCTTCTGATATTGTTTCCCTAGTTCTAGGTCTCAACCATGAGAGCTCAGCCCCACGGGGTGGTGGTGGCTTGAGGCTTTCATAAAACACACAGAACTTTCAGACTTCACTCCAGCTCGACAGATGGTAACAAGTGTCAGAAGCATTTAATTAGCCCCTGCATTAGCTCATGATTTAACGAGCCCTCTCTAGCTGTGTACCTGTGATGTGTGGATCTGCAGAGACACAAGCTTCTGAAGGACTATAAAAAGCTTTTTAAGAATGATGGATTTGAGTGTTTCAAGTTCCCAGACTGCCATAAAAGGCAAAGGCCAGCCCCTCCCCGCCACCTCCGTTCTTCTCCTCTGTGCACACACAACAAAGTGAGCCTCCAAAGGCAATGAATTCTACAATCTCCAATTCCATGGGGGATCGTGAGCTGTGCACACAGCTTCACAGCACCACTGATCCAGAGGGACCTCGCCCTATAATCCCTTGTGTTTATATGCCTTGGAAATGCTTTTCAAAGCCAATTTGCTCACACTATCATGTTTGAGCCTCACAAAATCCTGTTAAGTAAACCAGTTATTACCCCATGTGACAGGTGAGAAAAAGCGCTGTCCAAGGTCTGAAGTCAACAGTGAGTGAGTGAAAATGCCAGCACAGAACCCACCTGCTTCAATGCTGAGCCTGGTCCAGGTTCCAGCCAGCATGGCACAAGGGGTGGGGCTGGGGGTCCTAAAGACATGGACTGTACTCTTCATCCAGGAATTCTGGTAGCCCAACAGTGCCTGGCACTTAGCTTTAATTCAGCGAGGGCGAACCCAACAGTTCACAACGGCCATCCCAGGATATTGTTGCCTCGGTGCCCAGGAAGTGGAACCCAAATCCTGCTGTTTTGCAGCAAGTTCTACGTGGACCAGGAGACGAATGGATTTACCTCCCCTTTGGGAGGATGCTCCGTACACCTGGAGGCAAAAAGCAAGCCATGGCTCAGACAATGAGAAAGTTCCTCTCTCCAGGAAGACAAAGCCAGATCCCCTAATCTCTATCCAGTGGGGCGGAAAAGTGCCTTCCACTCTCAATAACCACCCTCCTCATCATGGCATGCTCACAGGGCTGAGGTGTTCTGCATGCAATCTCTGAGTGTCCTCAGATACCAGGCTGACCTCTCCACTACGGTGGGCAGAGGAACCAAGGAACCAACCCAAGACTCTTCAGCAGGCACACATTTGGCAAGTGCACCCTCCAGCCCTGGCCCCTCCCACTTTGCCAACAGAGCATTTTCCAGCTGAGCTGGAAGGCGGTACTCTGTCACCCCTGGGCTTGCAAGGTCTGGTGCACTGGCAGGGACTACGGTGGAGGAAATGTTTTGGAAAGAAGCGCCGGTGGCAGCTGTGGAGACAGAACAAGAAGTAGAGAGAGGCAACATCAGCTCCCTGTGGCTCCTCCGGGCAAAGCACATTTACACCCTAAAGCTCCATGGATCACAAGACACCCACACTCAGCCTCTGCCCTCTAATTCCTGGGGGTCTTCGAGAAAGGCGATAATGGCCTTGCAGCAAAGTTCCTCTACCTGCCTGCAAATTTGAATCACCTGGGCTGCTTTTGTCCCAAGTCAATTGCTCTCTGGGGTGAGGTTCTGGCATCAGTGTTTCCACAATCCCCCTATGAGGGGGATTTGAATGTCCAGCCAGAGTTGAGAATCACTCCCTTAAGGGAACCCTTGATGCAAGGGTTTCTTAACTCTGACTGCATCTGGAACTCTCTGAAAGCTTTAAACAATACTGATGCCAGGACCCTGCTTCAGAGACTCTGATTTAAGGGCCCCAGGGCACAACCTGGGCACAGCATTTTTTAAAGCTCCCCAGGTAAGCCTAATGCTCAGCCAAGGCTGTGCTGCTGCTTCTGCTGCTCTAAACACTTTTCTTCATGCTTTAAATGAGCTCCTGGAAACTCTGGGTCCCTCTAGCTTCGAGAAAGTCACTCCGTTCTGCATAGCATCTGCCCACAGGTAAAATAGACTTTGAACATCTCAGTAACTTGGCAAATTAGCTGATAGACTGGACCCCCAGGAATGATTTGATTTCTTTCAAAAGTAACAATAACCCCAAACTCTGTGTAGTGTTCAAATACCATAGAAATCCTTTTGTATATGTTCTCATTCGACCACGGGGACGTATGAACCTCTGGACTTCTGTTTACCCAGCTGTAGAATGGAGCTGAGTAACCACTTCATGATTGCTGGGTTTAGGGTTCAAATCCAGGCCTCTGACTCTGGGCTCAGAGACTTTCCACCTGAACTGCCTTAGGACATAAAGTAGAGACAAGCCTGGGAAGGGAAGTAGGCTGTGTAGGGGTAGGAGGGGGTGTTATTTTCTGCAGAAAAAGAACATCAGGGCATGGGGGGAATCTGTGGCCACTGAGTGTGTGAGGTTCACCCAAGGCTGAACTCCCAAGCTGGTATCCAAGACAGGAGCTCATTCCGTATGATCTTGCAGAAGGTAGAAATCATGAGATCAGGTTAGCGCTTGAGCAGACTGGTTGGGAGGGCAGGGGTTTATCTGCAAGGCCAGTCCAGCTAGGGTGAACAAACCCTGGGCAGATGTAAGAGGCAGTCTCCTCTGTAGACTGAGGACCCACAGCTTGTCCTTTTCTTGACACCTGGAACTCATCTAGCTCTGGCCTGAGATTTCGTTCTAGACCACTTTGTCTCTTTGGATCATGGATCATAGTGGGAGGATGAAGCAGAGTAGGACCCTCTGTACAGGAGGATTTCAGAGTCACCAGGACACTTACTCCCACTTACCCCTTCTATGAAAGCTTTGGAGGATGTGCTACAGCAAAATGAGGAAATAAATCAAGTTAGACAAAAACATAGGATCCAAGTAACAGGAGACTCAACCACAGGAAAATAGTGAGAGGAAGTCTCAGAATGGTGGAGGAGGAAAAAAAATGATGGAAAGGATGGCTCCAGGGCACCTGGGTGACTCAATCGGTTGAGCATCTCACTTAGGCTCAGGCCATGATCTCATGGTTGGTGAGTTTGAGCCCCATATCAGACTCTCTGCTGTAGCACAGAACCTGCTTTGGATCCTCTGTCTCCCCCTCTCTCTCCTCCTCCCCTGCACACTCTCTCTCTCTCTCTCTCTCTCTCAAAAATAAACATTTTTTTAAAGGAAAGGGTGGTTGCAGATCAGAGCAAAAAGAAAGGTCTCCAAAAAAAGAATGGAACAGGTATATTATCTAATGCCTATGAACATTTGGAAGATACTATTAGTAGGCATCTGAAAGCTTTTCAAAGCATGTGGGAAAACATCAAAAGCTAAATTGAAAACAATACAAATGAAAAACCGAGGCAATGATTAACACCAGGAAAAACAAAAAGCTGTAGAAGAAAGAAAATGGCAATATTTACGTATGTATGATAATGTAAACACTGACTATTTAACAACAACAACAACAAAAGTTATATAACCATATCGAGAGGATTTGGGGAAATAATATAGGGTGGAAGTTGGAATATAAGAGAGCTAAACCCTCACCTACCAGAACAGGAAATAAATAGATAATATCTACACTTAATAAATCAAGAAAATAACAACGTGAGCATAGCATTTAGAATCATGGGGACAAAACACAGAAGAAAAAGATGAAAAGTTATAATTGGCTGTCCCAGAACCGAGGGTTGGGCAGTGTATGGGTGGGGCTGTAATTTTTTTTGTTATTGTTTGATGTTTTCAACTATAGGCATATTATCATTAACATTGGATTTCACTTAAAAATAAAGTGGGAGGGGTGCCTGGGTGGTTTAGTCGGTTGAGCATCTGACTTCGCCGCAGGTCATCATTTCACAGTTTGTGAGTTCGAGTCCCACATCGGGCTCGCTGCTGTCAGCACAGAGCCTGCTTTGGATCATCTGTCCCCCTCTCTCTGCCCCTTCCCTGTTATCACTCTCTCTCAGAAATAGAATAAAATGGGAAGGAGAACATTCTTTAAAAGGAAACCAAGAGCAGACAAATAGGTGCTTGGTCCTCCCTGTCGGGGACCCCAATCCTGGCCCTGATTAACCCCACTAACCCATTAGTGGGACAGAGAAAGGGCTAGAGCATGTTTGACTATGTTAAGGATGCCTCTCAGGCACTCTCCTTCCTTCCTCATTCACGCTCTGATGCCAGACCCAATCAATTACCTAACATCTGTGAACATTTGGAAAGTATTATTGATGGGCACTTAAAACCTCTTCAAAGCATCAGAAAAAAAACAGCAAAAGATAAATTGAAAACGATGCAAATAGAAAACTCCCTCAGTCGTGCTCTGATGTCAACCGTGTCAAGGCCAAGCTTATCCAAAAGGCAGTGACAGAAGCTAAGTTCCAGCCTCCTCCTCCTCCCCACGTGCCCTGTACGTTGCAGGCTGCCTCTCTGCCCTGCCAGTCCCCCTGGTTTAAAATGTCACTTTGGATACTACCTGCTGTCCCCGAAAAAGAGCCAGGTAGGCAGTCCAGGGGCCCAGTGACCCAAGCATGATGCCCATCCCAAACCGCACCCCAGCGGCTTCCCCCCAGGGCTACTCCTCAGTCTATGAAAACTAAGAACACAGAGCCACAAGGACATCCTGGACGTGGGTCAGCTGGCACCCTGGCCAGCCTTGGCCACACGGCAGTCTTCCCATCACCTGGAGGCATGAAGGCCAATGGTGAGGTGTGAAACCTCTGTGGTCTAAATGACATGGATTATGGAGCCAGACTCCACCACCCACGGGTCTTGTGGGTCTCTGTGGGCGAGGGACTGGACTCTCCAGCCTCTGTTTTCCTCATCCATGAAATGGGAAAAGCACTTTGCTCTGAGGGCAAAGTTGAAAATTAGAGGCAGCAAAAACAACACTCGACACAAGCCACGTGCTAAAGAAGCTCTGATCATTATCGTGAGTGAATATCCTCTGTTCCTGAATTCCTCGGAGAACCCAGTCAAGGAAAATTTCTCCTCCGCTGCCCTCCTCTTCAGGCCCTGCCCCCAGCGGTTCTCAGGGGCTCTCCCATCAGGACCCTTCGCCCACAGCCCTGTTTCCCCGGGACTCTCTGCCCCTTGCTCAAGGACATTCTCTCTCCTCTCCCAGTGCAACTCTGCCTCATTCAGAGGCCCCGCCTGCTGTCTTCACCATAAAGTCCCATCGATGCATCTTCCTTGCAGGACCAAGCACGCACGTTTAATTACCTCCCCCTGACCCTGTCAGTGAGGGAGGACTAAACACACAGCACCCAGCCCTGGACAGATGAGATTCTCCAGAGTTTATTAGTCACAGGTGCTCACGGCCTGGGGGGAGGACACCATACACCATGCAGGGAGTTGCACTCGGGAACAGAGTGAACGTGGCTGTGGGCTTTGGGAGACAGACTCGGTCTCAAGAGGAGTATCAGGGTGCCCGGGGGGCTCAGTCGGTTAAGCATCTGACTTTGGCTCAGGTCATGATCTCACAGCTCATGGGTCTGAACCCTGCATTGGGCTCTGCGCTGACAGCGTGGAGCCTGCTTGGGACTCTCTCTCTCTCTCTCTCTCTCTCTCTCTGCCCTCCCCTAAATTAAATTTAAAAAAAATTTTTAAAGGAGTATCAAAAGGATGGTGTGACCTCTGGTTCTCTGGTAGGAAGCGATTGGCTTGTTTGAACAATTCCATGGGCTGCTAGAAAGCTAAAGCCCACGGCTCAGGGATAAGCGGGAATCATGCTCCATCAACCTGGTAAGAACAGTTGTCTGCCTAGGGGACTTCTGCGCAGGAGACATCACTAGACGTCAAGGCAGCAGATAATACTGGGCTTTGATTTGAAGCCCTTGTTCCAGAACCTCCCCCAGAGATGGGCAGAAATGGGTACGCTTGGGTTCCATTGAATGTTGTCTCAAATATCAATGTCGTTCTTCCCGCCACAGATGAAGCATGCGGTCCCCAAAGTGCTGGGGCGGGAGGGGCATGGGAGAAGCTGTCCGTCTGCTGATCTGATTGTCCCTCCCCTACTTTGATGGGTCCCAGGGCTTGTGGCAATTGTCCACATGCCTTGGTGTGACCTGTGCGTCCTCCCCGCTGGCGGCTCCTGTCCTCGCCACCCTCCTAGAGCATCTGCTACAGCGTGTCGCCTCTGTGCCAGGAGGCCTCGGGCTCAGGGACCACTGTTTTCCATCTTTGTAGTCGGAAGGCCCAGCTCTGGGCACACCGCTGCCTGGTAAACATCTCCCAAGTGACTACCTTCACCGTTTCTCATTGTTCTTCTGTCCCCTGAAATACTCGCTGTCCAGTCCTCAGTGATAACTCCGTTTCCCTGTCCATAAAACAGTGGTCCAAATAACACGCGGCCTGCCGGCTGTGTGAGGACCAGAGGCGCAAGGCGGAGGGAGCATCCGGAACAGTCTGGAGAGGGTAAGCCAGCAGCCCCCAGGCCCCAGCCCCCAGCCGCCACCACCTCAACGCGGTCATGATCGCAATGCTCTGGAGTCAGAGAGGCCTGCATTCAAACCCTGGGTCCGCTCTGGTTTTGTGACCTTGGGCTGCGGACCGGAACACCGGGCCTGCTCAGGCAACTGCCTCACAAGGGAGGATGGTTTTGGGACCAAGCACGGCTCCGGGAAGTTCAGGCTTCGTCTTGAGTGCGGAGGGGAACCCCGGTGAGCAGGCCTTATGCTGTCTTTGGGGCAAGTGCAGGCGGCCCCTCCAGTGGGTAGAGGGCCTCCTGCTGAATTCTCGCCCTCTAGTGGGCCACCTGGAGCCTGGGCCATCCTGACTCCACCCCCCCCCACCCCATGGCCCCGTCCACTATTTCTCCCGTTTGGCTCCCTGTGGTCCCTGTCACTGGCAGGCTGCCGCCACGGGCACCGTCTCCCCTCACCCCAGGACAGAGGGAACCTAGGGAATCTGCACCGTGGCCTGGGATTGGGCCCTCAGAGCCCCAGGCCGGGTCAAGCAGCATCTCCATTGCCTGTCTGTCACCTGCAGGCTGTCCCTGTAGCATCGGGGACCATGTGGTTTGAAGACACTCTAAGGAAAGTCTCAGTGTGGGTGCACTGGGTCCTTACGGCGTCCAGAGAGTGGCACAGTGCAAATATTCCTGGGGGCTCTTCTCTCCCTGGTCCCCTCCCCTTCTCCACCCCAGGGTCCTCGCTCCGTCCTGAAGTCAGACCCCGCAGGACACCTCATTCCTGCAAACCTCTGCGGGCTAGAGGCTCATCCTCTCCTAGCCGGACCCTGGCCAGAATCCTGCAAAGGAAGCTCTCCTTACCAAAAAGGTTCCTCCCAGGATAAGGTGGGTAGAAACAGAGAAGGAGGGGCAAATTCCATGAGGAAAAAAGGCTCATTTAAAAAAAGCATATTGGGGCACCTGGGTGGCTCAGTCGGTTAAGCATCTGACTTCAGCTCAGGTCATGATCTCACGGTCCGTGGGTTCGAGCCCCGCGTCGGGCTCTGTGCTGACAGCTCAGGGCCTGGAGCCTGATTCAGATTCTGTGTCTCCCTCTCTCTCTGCCCCTCCCTTGCTTGCGCTCTGTCTCTGTCTCTGTCTCTCTCTCTCTCAAAAATAAACATTAAACACATTTTAATTAAATTTTTTTAAAAGCGTGCAAGGAGGTGGCAGGCCTTTGAACCAGAGAGGAGGGGCAGGCCTTTGGGTGGGGGCCTGAGAAAGGGGCAGTGCAGGTGCAGGCCGTGTGCAGGGGTGGAGGGCTGGATGTGAGGAGAGCGCAGGGGGAGCCAGGTGGGGAAGCGCCCCGGCCAGAAGCAGGAGGAAGCCTTCTCCCACCCAGGAGCCAAGAAGCTGGCGAGGGCCGCGGCCTCCCAGGCCCAGGGGGTGGCCCCACCGCACCCAGGGCCAATGCGACGACCCCCGGCTCTGTTTTCAAGTTTCCAAAGGTCACCGAGCAGAGCCAGGCTGAGGTTTCAGCTCTGCAGGCCAGCAGGAGGGACTGTCACCCCCTGCCCTCTGTCACCTGCAGGGAAGGAGGGGGCTGGGTCTCACGCAGCTGGACCAGAATCTCTAGCACATTCAGCCCGGGCCGAGCCCAGGTCTGCCCCTGTCCTCCCAGGCACCCGGCTCTCCAGCTTCTCCGCCGCCAGAAAAGCACAGCCACCGGGACAGTTGACTTCAGGGGCCCTTCCGTGGCACATCGGTCAGCGGGCAAATCAGTGGCTTTCTGCTTCCGTCACGACTCAACTCCGCGGGGCTGACGACAAGCAGCCAGGAGCCCGCAGCCTCTACATGTTTTTGTTCCTTCTGGAGCGTCTTGTCACATTACCTCCGACTGGCACGGGTACCTGTGTGTACCTGTGTGCACATGTCTGTGAACGTACTGTGGGTGCGTGCGAACGCATGTCTCTGTGTGTCCGTGTGCCCGTGTATGCACGCGCGTGTGCATGCGGGTTGACAAGCTCTGGGCATCCTGCAGGTGGTCAACGCACCATGCACAGTCACGTGCACACGGTCACTCTCTCTCTCGCACATTCGCACGCACGCTCTGGTATTCCTCTGCTGTGAGCCCAGCAGCCAGGCCTCGACTTCGAGGAGGTGTTCGGGGCCCCAGCCCCGCTGTTCACCCCCAGGAGTTGCTGCCCCTGCCTGCCCCCTTCCCTGGCTGCCCAGCAGATCGGCTGGGAGGGGCCAGCTCTGAACCCCTTGGCCCTCTGGGCCCCTGAAACCCCTGCCTCCTGCCTCCTGCCTCCTGCCTCCTGCCTCCTGCCTCCTGCCTCCTGCCTCCT
>NC_064814.1:4503158-4571479 GCF_023721935.1 Panthera uncia | reverse complement strand
CTCCTGCCTCCTGCCTCCTGCCTCCTGCCTCCTGCCTCCTGCCTCCTTCACAGGCGGCTGCTCTTTCAGTCCTGTCCTGAGGCCAGGCAGGGAAATTATTCGAAACCTGCTCCTCAGCCCCTCCTCGGCCCTGCTTGCACCTCCCCCTGTTAGGAATGGTCTGCTGCAGCTAAAGCCTCACCCCTCGCCTTGAGAAGATGATTTTCCTTTTCTTTTACGGGAGGCGCATCCAAGCTCCGGAGCTCCCCCTTGTGGCCAAGCCGTGCAGGCACAGCGGCTCCCGCCGGGCGGTAGGGGGAGGGGGGGGGGAGTGTCGAGGTGCCCTCGCGACACCTGAAGGGGTGGGGGGAGGCAAGAGATACAAGCACACCCCTCCTGTCCCCTGCTGGCCCCCCTCCTCCTCCCAGAACCCTGGGTATTAGAGAAAGAAACCTGCAGCCCGGTGCTTTTCGGGGGCAGAGCCCCATGGGTACCTGGAAACGATACCTCCCCTGGGACTAACGCCACCCTCCCCAGTGTCACCTTGGACTCCAGCCTGATGCAATTTTATACCTTTCATAGCAACAATCTCCTTGTTGTTCAGAGAGCACTCTGGAGCCCTCTTTGCATAGTTTCTAGAACGGATAGGGGATCTTGGTGACATGGGGAGAGGGGAGTGTCTCACCCCATCCTCGGACAATTGCCAGGGACAAGGAGTTCTGCCTTTCTTCCCATATCTGTGGGGCCACCCCCACCCCCAGGCCCCACCAGACCCTCCCTGCCCCCTCAGAGATGCAGCTCCGATCCCGAGGAAGGGTAGGAAGACAAAAAGTGGGTTTTTTTCCTTTAAAAATGGTGTTTCTGGGGCACCTGGGTGGCTCAGTCGGTTGGGCATCTGACTTTGGCTCAAGTCATGGTCTCACGGTTCGTAAGTTCAAGCCCCGCGTCGGGCTCTGTGCTGACGGCTCAGAGCCTGGAGCCTGCTTCGGATTCTATGTCTCCTCCTCTCTCTGTCCCTCCCTGCTTGTGCTCTGTCTCTCTCTCTCTCTCTCTCTCTCTCAAGAATAAATAAAACACTAAAAAAAAAAATTAAAAATGGTGTTTCTAAGCAGAAATTGTTATAACGGGAGCAAAGACATCTACTGTAGTCACTGTGCAGCAAGCCTTGTTCTAAGTCTTTTAGATGGATTAACTCATTTAGTCCACCTAATATTTTCAGTATAGAAAATTTGCAAAATACAAAATAACAACGAAGGGAAGTAAAGCCCGTGGTGTTGCCATCCATTTGCCTGTAGTTCGTCATCTGCGTGCAGGGATTTTTTCATCACATAATGATCGCATCGCATATTAGACGCCGGCTTTCTGCCTGCTCTGCTGAGCATAATCTCGTGACCTAGAGACATCGGTCTTGGAAAATCGTCTTAATGGCTACACTGTATTCCGTATTCTGAATGTGCTATCATTTATCTGACATTCTCAGGGAGGAAATTGTTTTTTGCTCAGTGTGGGAGCCTGTGGGACGCCAGTGCACAGGGTTCATTTATTCCAGTCCCTAAAATGCTTGTGTAACAACTTGGGGGTGTAAGAGCTGGAACATTCGGATATCTCAGTGTGTGTGTGCGCGTGTGTGTGTGCGTTGACATGCACGCTCAGGCACGTGTGTGAGCACGTGTGTGTGCCCGTATGCTTAGACCTACCCTATAAGAAGTTCCTGGAAATATGTCCTAAAATAAATAATATAAAACATGTCCCAAGAGCTGAAAACACGTATCGAAACAAATACGTAGAAACGAATGTTCAAGCGGTATTATTCGTCATATCCAAAAGGTGGAAACAACGCAAATGTCCATCAACAGGTGAGTGGATAATCAAAATGTACTGTATCCCAACAGACAAACAAAAACCTCCAAAATGTGGTATATCCATACAATGGAATACTATTCAGCTGTAAAAAAGGAAGGAGGTACTGGTACATAACCTACAGATGCACCTTGAAAACCTCATTCTAAGCGAAAGACACTGAAGGTCACATATCATATGATCCCATTTGTACGAAATATCCGGGATAGGTAAATCCACAAGGACAGAAGATCGGAGGTTTCCAGGGTGAGGGAGGAAGGGAGAGCGACTGCTTCATGGCTCTGGAGCGTCCTTTTGGGGGGACTACAATGTCCTGGAACTTGTTAGAGGTGGTGGTTGCGCAACGCTGTGAACGTACTAAGTGCCACGGAATCGTTCGCTTTTAAATTGGTTATTTGAAGTTATGTGAGGTTTGTCTCGATGTTTAAGCGAAAACAAAGCAAAGTCACACTAACTCCAAATGATGACTAATGACTTCACGCCTGGCTCTCACGCAAATTACCCCTTTCGGGTCAAATTACTTCCTGTTTCAGCACCCAATTCCCAGAGCCCCGCGGCAGAGGCTCCGACCTTGTGCCATCCAGGCGCCCAGCTCCATCATCCTCCGCCCCTTCCTTCCCTTGCTTTGTTCCAGGACCTGTATTTGTCAGAGGAAGGGCTTCCGTCGAGATGGGGCATCTGAATGCCCTTTGCTGAGGACTTTGGACCTTACTTCTTACTTTTAGACCATGTCCAAAAGAAACAAAAAGCCTAGCAGCCTCGAGGCAGGGTTTGGACAGCGGCCAAGCGCTCTTGAGATTCTACCGTCCTGCTCACGAGCACCCAAAGGAAAGTTGGATCGGCCGCTGCCCCGGCGAGATGCTAATCCAACAACCGAGGGTGTATTTGTCTCCTTAAGCCAAACCCAGGAGCCCAAATCCCCTTTAATTCTCCTCGAAGACTGCAAAGCAGTCTCCCCACATGAAATTAGTTAGGAAGCAGCCCCACCTCCTAGAAGGGCTTGGAGAGCCCCCTTGGCCATCCCCCGTCCCCTCAAATCTCTTGCTAGCCCAGGGCAGCTATTATAAGACAGACTTAAACCTTTGGTTGATCTGATTGCTTCCCGCCGCAGGTGCACACAGCACTCCTAACACTGGCTGTCAAGTGGTCCCTGTCGTTGTAACCTTGAAACCGGGGCACAAGGAGGATGGTTGGTGTTCTTTCCCACCTCACAGGCCAGCAGCCACCTCCCCACATCATCACCAGCTCTGTCCGTGAAAATCTTCCGGAAGCACCTAAGCGAGCTGCGCCGGGTACCGGTCGTATCTCCGTTCTAGCACCTGTCACGCCGTTTGGCAATTGCTTATACGTAGGTCAGCTTAGGTGATTTTGGCTGCAGTAATGAAGGGCCTTATTAATGAGGGGCCTTGCTATCGCCACAGCAAGAGCGGTGGGGGAAGGGCAGGGAGCAGGCTAGGGTCAGCAGATCAACGATGTCACAAGAGGCAGGCGCCTGGGTGGCTCAGTTGGTTAAACGTCCGACTTAAGCTCAGGTCTGATCTCCCGGTTCGTGGGTTCGAGCCCCGCGTCGGGCTCTGTGCTGACGGCTCGGAGCCCGGAGCCTGCTTCGGATTCTGCGTCTCCCTCTCTCTCTGCCCCTCCCCCACTCGCACTCTGTCTCTCTCTCTCTGTCTCAAAAATAAATAAACATTAAAAAACAACAACAACAATGTCACAAGGATTCAGCCTCTTTCTCTCCCAGCTCTGCCTCCCCCAGGGCACTGGCTGTGGCACCAGGCTGGTCTCCCCAGGGCTACTAGATGGCCGAGGTAGCTCCAGACATCAAGTCCAGAGGACAGCATCCGAAGGAAGAAAAGACTCCTGAAAACCTTTCCCAGAAGTGCCTCAGCAGACTCCCTCAGTGCCCCTTGATCAGGATGGAGTCACATGTTCACTCATGAGCCAATCACTGGCCACGGAAATCGGAGGCTCTGGCTCAAACCGACCAGTGGTTGTCCAAGCGTGGTACCCAGACCCGCACGATCCGTACCGCTGGAGAACTTGTTAGAAATGCAGATTATTGGGCCCCGTCCCAGAACCACTGAATCAGAATCTCTGGGGGTGGGCCTCCGCAGACTGCCTTTTTTTTAGACTATATTTTATTAGCGGTAATATAGTTCATATTATAGATTTTATAAACCATGGTTTAACCGCTGTTCGACCCAAGATGAACTTCTACATTGCCTACGGGATTTCCTAAATACCAGTTCCCAAGGTTGTGTAAAATGAGAGGCATATGATTTTATTAAAAAAAAAAAAGAAAGAAAAACAAAACAAAACATTTTACCTAGGTTAAACTGAAATGCTACTAATTTTTTGTTTCCAGATGGCATTTTAATGGGTTTTCTGGAACATTCTAACGCGTGGTGAAGTTTGAGAATCCCTGCTTGAGACTCCCCATTTGGGATGGAGTGTCGTTACCTATTGTGGAACGAACCACCCCAAAACTTAGCATCTTAAACGACAACTATTTTGTTTGCTTGTGACTACGGGTCAACAGTTCGGGCTTGGTTCCCCTGGCGGGGTCTTCAGTCTCTCCTCTGATGGGATTGTCAGATTTAGCAATTAAAAATGCATGATGCAGGGCTCCTGGGTGGCTCAGTCGGTTGGGCGTCCGACTTCGGCTCAGGTCATGATCTCGAGGTCCGTGGGTTCGAGCCCTGCGTCAGGCTCTGTGCTGACAGCTCGGAGCCTGGAGCCTGTTTCGGATTCTGTGTCTCTCTCTCTCTCTCTGCCCCTCCCCCATTCATGCTCTGTCTCTCTGTGTCTCAAAAATAAATAAATGTTAGAAAAAAATTCTTTTTTAAATGCATGATGCCCCATTAAATTTTCATTTCAAAGAAACAACAAATAATTTTTTTAGTCTGTCCCGGGCAATAATTTATGCTAAAAAACTATTCATTGTTTACATACAATTCAAATTTAACCGAAAATTCCGTATCTTCTTTGGCAACCTAGCCCAGGGCCACTTTCGTGGCTGCGGTCATCTGACAGCCCGACAGAGCCTGGACAGTCTGATGGCCTCGCTCATCCAGTCTGGCTGCCAGGTGGCCTCTCCCTCCAAGTGCTCTCTCGCCCTTAAGGAGGCCAGCCTGGGCTTTCTCACAAGGTGACAGGAACCTTCCAAGAGGGCACAAGTGGAGACCGCAAAGCCTCTTGAGGTCTAGACTCAGAATAACGTCGTCCGGCGATAGGTCTGGCCTCCGCCCTCGGCTACTGGGAAGTCTGCCAGTGTGACTCATGATGGACTTCGGGACGTGTCACATCTCTTGCAACCCCCAGAGGAGCTGGTAACTGAAGGTCAGCGTGTGGAGGCGTGAAGTCAAGCCCCAGGGAGACTCTGGACAGCGAGCCTCAGTGAGCCTCCCTCGTTGGCAATGCTCTTGTGTGCTGACACACAGCGTAGCCAGGAGGAGGTTACATGGTCCAGGACCCCACAGGACGAATGACCAGAAGCTTCACATTTGGACCCCTACCTGCCATTCACCTGTCCTCTGGCTGGTCCTGATTTGTATCCTTTTGTTCTAATAAAACCGTAATGCTAAATATAACCCCTTCTTGAGCTCTGAGTCATTCTGAGTGAGATGTCCAACTTGAGGGGGCTGGTGGGGACCCCCAAATTCATCGCCAACCCCTGAACTCGTGGCTGGTGTCTGAACTTGAGGGCAGTCTTGTGGACGACAAACCATGCGGTTTGCTTCAACGCCATCACACGCCGCTTCCGGAACATTCTGTGGGTCAAAGCCCCTCGCAAGGTTAGACCAACTCAAGGGGATGGCCAGTAGACTCACCTCAGAATGGAAGGGTTGGCAAAGTCACCTTGCAAAGGGACACCCGTGCGGGGACGGAAGGAACTGGTGGACAATTTTTTGCAAATCGACTGCAGATGCAGTAGTGCTGGGGAACAGACACCAGGACGAGTACCGTTCCCTTGGTGGCCTGGACCCCCTGGACTTGCCCCACTGGACTTTCACTCTAAGCTCCCAAAGGCTGGGACAAGGGTGTCTTCGCCTATTTCTCCATCGCCTGGGTCCTCCGCTGAACATTAGAATCACCCAAGGAGTTTTTAGACCACCCATTGCTGGATGCACCCAAGAGCCAATAATTCTGAATCTGGGGGCGGGGGGGGCGCCTAATCCAGACCTCAGAACTTTTAAAAGCCTCCCAGGTGGTCCCACTGTTCAGCTGAGGTTGAGAATCCCTGCCCAATAGAACGGGACATCCAGGAGCTTAAAACCTGCAACATTCTGACACTGAGATCCACAGTAGAGGGCACGGAAACCCAGGCACTGTTAAGTCAGGGCACAAAGATACAAGGTATTAAATGGTGCACCAAGAATGCGTGGGAGGGACTGGAGGGAAAGGTAAGTGTCCGTTTCCTGGCCGGATGCCCAGAGGCCCGTCGAGGGCTTATTCTGTTCCTGTCCCTCCCAGGGGCTCTGCTATCTCAGCGGAGAGCATGGCTAAACCCCCCCCAATCTTCAGAAGACTGCTCAAGGGCTTGGCTACTGTCCCCACTCCCAGCTTGGAGCCGCTCTGGCTTTCCTTTGTCTCGGATTTGGTCTAAGCACCGGCGCGGTCCTGGGGCCAACTCCTACTTGCTCGCGAGATCGTGAGGTTTTCAGGACTTCGGCACAGCGGTTGTCAAACACGGCCGTTACTAAAAAGAATAAATGATGCAAACGTACAGCGACAGGGATTCTATAAAAAGATAACGAAAACCCAAACGCATCGCTTCCTGATTACGACGTCTTCCTGTTCTCTGTGCTCCTGAGGCCGCTTACGTCCACGTAAGTGTTCACACGGTCGAAATACCAGATGAACGGTATCGAGTAGCTCTGTGTTCATGCTGATAGATCGAAATCAACCACAGCGGGAGTGTTGACACCACAGAAAGTGGTAAATACTGTAAATCATGGCTTTTTTTTTTTTTTTTTTTTTTACTTTTGGTCCAAAGAGTCAGTCATTAAAATTTACCAATGCACCCCTAGATCTAAAAGTTAAAAAAAAAAGTGGAATGGGACGCCTGGGAGGCTCAGTGGGTTAAGCGTCCGACTTCAGCTCTGGTCATGATCTCACGGTCCGGGAGTTCGAGCCCCGCGTCGGGCTCTGTGCTGACAGCTCGGAGCCTGGAGCCCGCTTGGGATTCTCTGTCTTCGTCTGTCTCTGCCCTCTTCTGCCCACCCATCCTTTAGGGCTGATGGTGGGAAGGGTCCTCCCCAGGTCTGCCCCTGGGGTCCAGCGCTCCCCTAGGCATACACCCTGCAGCCTTGACCGAGACCTTCCCAGCATCCGCACACCAAGCTTGTCAAGACGCTCCTCAGCCCTGGCCGAAGCCCAGGTCCCTGCCGCCTTCACACGGTTAGGATCGGTGCTCAAAGGAGCTGCAGGCAGGGCCACCAGAACTCTGTGCCCCCTCATGCCCCCTCCCGAGGACACGGCTCCCCTCAGGCCGGCGGGCATAACCAGGTCTAACCCAACTTTCGGTCTCCGCAGGGGTCACCCAAGACTATAACACCAGTGCTTGAAAAGAAGTATTTTCTCAACACCAGGGGAATCTTCTGAGCACTTAACACCCTCCTCACAGCCTCTCCTGCACACAAATAGCAGCTGGGGGTGGAGGGGTGCCCCTAACCCACCTGACAGGCTCCTCAGGGGGGTCCTGGGCTCCAGCCCTGCTTTGGGCAGCCCTAAACCATGTACCAGAATTTCCCATCCTTTCTCAGCCCATGACACACCGATGAACTTCCCATCCAGTCAGGACCCACAGGGGACAGAGCAGCAGAAACAGACCATCTGTCACTCGCCCTGGACCCCAGAGCCAGTCCTGCCCATTAAAGTGTGTGTTATTTGGACGTTGGAGAGAAATGTGTTTTCTTGATGTGTAAAGCTGAGGCACCTCTCTCTGAATGACAGAGGCTTGTTCACAAGACTCAGCTATTTTTTTCTAAGCCATTATTCTAATTTTTTCTAATTTCTAATCCAAGTAGAATTTACATGCATTGAAATGTATGTATCTTAAGTATACAATTGGATAACTTTTGACAAATACATATCCCAGTGTATCCCACACTATTACCAAAACACAGAACATTTCTCTCATCTAGAAAGTTCCCTCATGCTCTTTGCCAATAAATCTCCACCCCTCCCCCCAACACCCCCCCCCCCAACAACCCCACCCCCCATACCCCCTCCCAACACCCCACCCCCAACATGCCCAACACCCCCACCCCAACACCTCTGTCCTGAACACCCCCACCCCGAATACCCCACCCCCAACATCCCCAACACCCCCACGCCCAGTGCTCCCACTCCCCAAACCCCCATCCTACCACCCCTACCCCAATACCCCCCTCCCAACACTCCCACCCCCAATATCCCCACACCCCCACCCTCAACACCCCACTCCCGACACCCCCACCCCGAATACCCCACCTCCAACATCCCCAACACCCCCACCCCAAGGCAACCACTGTTCTGATTTGTGTCACCAAAGATTAGTTGTGCCTGTTCCAGAACCTCACAGAAATGGAATCACACAGAATGAGCTCTTTTGTGTCTGGCTTCTTTAACTCTGCATAAAGCCAGATAATTATATTTAAGCAACTCTAATTCTCTATGCAGTCTGTGTGCTGGAGAAGGCTTCTAGATTTGGAATCTTTGTGTTGGGGTCCAAAATAGCTTTTGTTGGGCCAAGCACATCTTTCCTGCCTCCCCGCCTCTCCCCCAGCCTCTGAAGACCCTATTTCATACAGAGAACTTCAAAAGGACCTCTGAGCTCTGGCTCTCAGACTTCACCCCTGGAGCCAGGGCAGAGCGTGACAGCCTCTCTCCAGATGGGACATTGCTGCAGGAGGGCCAGAGATCATGCGGTCTGGTTCAGAAAACAGGAAAGGGAAAGATCCGTGTCCGATGAGTGTATTAATTTCCTACCGCTACCGTGAGAAATTGCCACACAGTAGCTTAAAACAACAGAGATCTGTCAGGTCACAGGTGAGATATCCAGGCTCCAACTGGTTTCTCCGCTCCAGGTTCTACAAGGGCAAAATCAAGGTATCAGCCAGCCTGGGCTCTGATCAGGAAGTTCTGGGAAGAATCATTTCCAAGGTCGCTCGGGTAATTGCCAAGTTCAGTTCTGTGAGGTTGGAGGACTGAGGTTCCCCCTTCCTTGCTGGCTGTCAGCGGGGGCCGATCTTTGCTCCTGGAGGATGCTGACATTCCTTCTCTTGTGTCCCTCCAACAACGGCAGGCTGGCTTCCTGTCATCCGTGAAATCTCTCTGCTTCCTCTTCTGACCTCAGCTGGAAAAAAGTTTCTCTGCTTTGAGGGGCTCGTGCTATGAGATGCCCCACCCCTCACCAATGACGCAAACTAACCTCCCTGTTTTAAGATGTCTAACTTTAACTATACCCGCAGAGTCCCGGCGGCCACGTACAAAGTTTTGGAGTCAACAAGACCACCTTCTGGTTTGATAACTCACTAGGAAGGCTCATAGGACTCAGAAACAAAAAATGCTCATGGTTAGGGTTGATCACAATGAGAGGGCACCGATGAAAATCAGCAGTGGGAAGAGGCTCGCGGGACAGGGTCTGGGAGAAGCCAGGCGCAAGCTCCCAGGCAGGGCCGTGCGGATGGCCCTTCATTCTCCCAGCAAAGATGGGTGACAGCACACATGGGGCACTGCCAGCCAGGGCCACTCACCCGAGCCCTGGTATCCAGAGTTTTCAGCGGGTCTAAGTCCTGTAACTACAGCTGATTGTTGGCCATGCTGACCTCAGTCCGCAGCCCCCCCAGAGGTTGAGCTGGGACCCTGGGGCCCAAGGCTCCAACCCTAGAACTCATTGTTATCATAGACTGTCTGGCTGGCCCAAGGTCCCCAGAGACACGAAGACACTCTTACCAGACAGGACCTTCCAAGGGCTCAGAGGTAACTTCCCAGGAGCTGAGGACAAAGACTGAACCCCTCTTTGGGCAAGGTCAGTCTCTGAACACCATGACACTAACATTTCCACCGGCTCCAGGATCGAGAGCACGTCCTTGGGGAGTCATTGTTCTGCTAATCACAGCTTCAGTCTCCCGGAGTACAAGGGAGCAGCGTTTCCCAAAGTGTGTCCTTTGGAACCCAAACCCCTCCAGCCGTTCCCAGGAAGGGGCTGTGGTCAAACAGCTTTTGGGACCGTCATCCCCCCCCCCGCCCCGTACCCTCCTTTGTCAGAGACCCACTTGGGCTTCAATGGAAGCCCAGGGAAATCCTGCCATAAAGACCCCTACTGCAGTGCACTTAATCCACATTGCCCAAACTGTCTTATCTGGGGAGCCATCTTGCTCCCTCAGGAGATCTCTTGTAGGGTTCTACCAGAGATACCTGCGGAAGGTGGGACTGTGCCGGAAACCATGTTTGCAACCTGGAGCCTTGCCACCAACCCCTTCCTCAAGACAGTTTGAACGCCTCCCCTCTCATCCTGACACATTTTTGCACACATGGTGAGCGTCTTTCTTGTATAGAGCGGGTTCAACAGAGCCAAGGCTTGCTTTAAACTCCGGTTCCAGGGCTTTCTGACTCGTGACACTGCCTCGTAGGTCTCTGAGCCTCTCTGAACCTCAGTTTCTTCATCAGAGTTATTGTTTTGCTCCCTCTCTGAGAGGGTCATTGTGAATTAAATTAGGTAACATACACAAAGTGCTTAGCTCATCATATACTCCCGACAGATGCTAGCTTTTATGGTATTTATTTATTTACTTTTAAATGTTATTTATTTATTTTTGAGAGAGAGACAGAGACCGAGAGTGGCGGGGAGGGGGGGCAGAAAAAGAGGGAGAGAGAGAATCCCAAGCAGGTCCCGCACTGTCAGCCCAGAGCCCGATGTGGGGCTCGAACTCCCAAACCATGAGATCGTGACCTGAGTCGGAACCAAGAGTCGGGCGCTTAACCAACTGAGCCATCCACGCACCCCAGTATTTATTTATTTTAAATGTTTACTTATTTGCTTTGAGGGAGACAGCGCAAGTTGGGGAGGGGCAGAGAGAGAGGGAGAGAGAATCCCAAGCAGGCTCCACGCTGTCAGCACAAAGCCTGATGCGGGGCTCGATCTTACAAATTGTCAGATCAATGACCTGACCCAAAATCAAGAGTCAGACACCTAACCGACGGAGCCACCCAGGGGCCCCTATAATATCTATTTTCTAAGAATAAAATGTCTTGGGGCGTCTCGGTGGCTCCGTGGGTTAAGTGTCCAACTTCGGCTCAGGTCATGATCTCACAGCTCATGAGTTCAAGCCCCGTGTTGGGCTCTGTGCTGACAGCTCAGAGCCTGGAATCTGCTTCAGATTCTGTGTCTCCCTCTCTCTTTCTCTCTGCCCCTCCCCTGCTCTCTCTTTCTCAAAAGAAATAAACATTAAACAAAAAGAAAAGAAAAGAACAAACCTCCCCTGCTGCCTTGTCATCACTGTCAACACCAGGTCCAAAGACCCCAGGAAGCATCTTGTAGGATGGTCCTGGTTTTGGCCCAGGGGAACCGAACGTGGCCAGGCATTCTGGCAAACGTAAGTGGTACTTCTCTCGAGGACCCCAAGGATCTGACGAGCTAACTAACCCAGAAGGATCCTATCTAATGAGTGTGTGGTGAATGGAAGGGCACCCCGTTCAAAGTGACCAGGAGGCCTCGTGCTCTTACTTGCCGGCACTTTGTCAGTATTTATTGAAAGCGATCGCTCTGCGTGGAGCGGCTCCTGGAAGGGACACACGGGCCTCTGACCTAACCCCCGGGCCTCCCCCATGTCCAGAACCAAATAATACTCTCCCTTGAGCCCGCACGCCGCTGCTCAGCCTTGTTAATCAGCCATCCAAACGAGCTGCGGAATGACCATCAAGGCCGCCACACGGCCTGTGTTTTCTCTTTGGGGTCTGTCCCCAAAGCTGGGTGGCCCTCCGGGTTCCAAGTCCTCCTAGACCTTCTTCCCGGCCTCATCTTTTCCCACATTGTGGCTCCCACTCTCAGCCCAGCCCTGAGGCCGATGTCCGGCTTGGGGATTGTTCTCTTGGCTTTGACCTTGGGGCCCCTTCAGGACACAACTCCTGTGTCACTTTCCATCATCACAGATAAAGGCAGGTGGAGCCCCCCGCCTGATGCCCCCGCATGTAGGGCCCTCCCTGACTTTCAGGGAGGGAGCCTGCGTACATCTACGGGCAAAGCTGAGCCCTCCATGGGAAGGGACAACTTGGAAAGCATCTTGGAAGAGGCCGGGTGGACCGCACTACAATCCAAAGCCGGGCATCCTGCGTGCAGAGGGTGCAGCGAAACAGAGTCAGATTTGCTTTGCTTTGCTTTTTTTTTTTTTTTTGCATCTGACTCATCTTCTTTATTTATTTTTATCATTTTATTACTTTCATTTCAAGAGAGAGTGGGGGGGGGCAAAGGGAGAGAGAGAGAGAAATCTTTTTTTTTCTTTTTGGAATGGTGATGGTATTTATTCGGGCAGCCCTTGTCTTCTGTGTCCCATTAGCCCTGGGTCCTGGCATCTTGTGTCTTCAGGATTCAGCATGTTGAGCCCTGATCGGGGAATGTTAGAGGGTCAGAATAGGTAGGTCGTGCTCAAGGAAATGAAGCTGGAGATATTTGTAGAACCATTTTTCTTCTCTTTTTATTATTATTTATTTGTTTACTATAATTCATTGTCCAGTTAGCTAACCTACAGTGTATACAGTGTGCCGTTGGCTTCGGGAGCAGATTCCCATGATTCATCACTTACATACAACACCCAGGGCTCATCCCAACAAGCTCCCTTCTCTTCAACGCATCACCCATTTTCCCCAAGAGAGAGAATCTTAATTTTTGAAAACTGTCTTATTTATAGTTGAGACAGAGAGAGACAGGGCATGAGCGGGGGAGGAGCAGAGAGAGAGGGAGACGCAGAATCCGAAGCAGGCTCCAGGCTCTAGGCTCTGAGCTGTCAGCACAGAGCCCGACGCGGGGCTCGAACTCACAGACCGCGAGATCATGCCCTGAGCCGAAGTTGGATGTTTAACCACCTGAGCCGCCCAGACACCCCTCCCCAAGACAGAGAATCTTAATCAGCTTCCATGCTCAGCGTGGAGCCCGACCCAGGGGCTTGATCCCACGACCCTGGGATCATGACCTGAGCCAAAATCAAGAGTCAGATGCCCAACAAGGTATCCCTACACCTGACTCCTCTTCTAAGATAACCCTATGCTATCAAGAATAACATGGGGGCACCTGGGTGGCTCAGTCAGGGGTACATCTCTGGGGTCGTGGGTTCGAGCCCCACGTTGGGTGAAGAGATTACTAAAAATAAATAAACAACAACTTAAAAAAAAAAAAAAACAGAAGAACAAGCATGATGGAGTTGGTGATTCTGCTAACAGCACGGGCTCAGGGCTGAATTGGGTACCAGGTCCTGTGCGTCTTTTCCTTGCACTGTCTCATGTAACCCCGCCATGGTTACCCCATTACCTGTCATTACCCCAATTTACAGGCGAGGAAGGGGTAAGTCACCTGTTTGGGGTCACTAGCTGGTAGGCTTGTCCTCCAGGCCCACGTGCCTCAGTACCCCTAGCTCTGCCTTGCTGTGGCCCCCCCCCCCCCCCACTGCCGCCATCTCCCTGGGTCTCCTTGGCCTGACACACAGATGTGCATCGTCCGGCAAACAGCCTTGGGCCCTGTGATCCCTGAGAAAAATGCCTGGGGCTCTGGAAAGTCACCTGTTTCAAAATGAAGGAACCAGGGGGACTCTCCGACCGACTTCCTTCCAAGAGGCTCCCGTGCGTCCAATCGTCGGGCTCCCAGCCCAGCCTCACTGCACGTTGATCCTTCCGTCCCCTTTCCTGGGTCCCTCACGGACAGCGGCGGCTCGAGTGCCCTCTCTTCTCCCGCAATGGGTTTTCTGGGTCTCCCCCCCTCCCACCCCCTGCCTTGTCCAGCCCCTGGCCGTGACACTGGTCCAGCCTCGGTCTTTACTGCCATCTAGTGGCTCCCGGACTTACCGCAAGGAGGAGTGTTCCAAAACGGAGACCAGAATTCCAGGCGCCTTTGAAATGCTGTAGTTCAGCTTGTTTCATCTCCACGGGGCAAACCCAGGCCCAGCCCTCTGACAGCAACAGGCTTGGTGTGGCCCTGGGGGACCTGCTTGAGGGGAAACGGATGCAGCTGTTCATCCTGCGGAGGACCCCACCCGGGGGCGCTTGCCCCCTGTCTGCGGGAGGGTTTCCAACTTCAGATGGAGACCTCAGCTTCCCCCTAGCATCCAGGCTCCACGGCTCTGCCCACCAGAGGCCAGGGGGTGTGGAGGGCAGGGTGGCCAAAGTCCGAGAGGGATGCAGAAAGAAGAAGTTGGCCCCGTGCGCAGGGGCGGGTGGGGGGCGAGGGCAGAAGCCTTCCAGAGGCAGAGACGCAGGAGTGGGTTTGTGTCCGGGCAGGAGACGAGAGGCGCAGAGCTATCTCTGCCCCGGGCTGGCCCTCTGAGGAATCGGGTGGCCAGGGTTCCCAACCTGACCCTGCCGCTCACTCAGAACATCTTGGAAAAGGAGTCACCGTCCACCTCTGGGCTGTTGTCAGAATCCGACGGAGATGGATATGAAGCCTCGGCCCACAGCAGGCCCTCGTGTGAGTTTCCTGTCGCTCTCCCGTCACAAATGGCCACAAGGGGGTCACTTAAAGCATCAGGAAGTACTCTCTCCTAGTTCTGGAGGCCACACTCCAAAACCGAGGAGTCTGCGGGCTTGGTTCCTTCTGGCGGCCCTAACACAGACTGGTCCATGCCTCCTCGCTCCTGGCTTCTGGGAGTTGTGGGCAATCCGCACAGCATCGTCCCTGTGGGCACGTGTGTGTGTGTGTGTGTGTGTGTGTGTGTCTTCTCTTCTTATAAGGACACCAGTCATACTGGATTAGAGCCCCAACCCACACTAACCAAGTATACCTTCAACTTGGCTCGATTACATCTGCAATGACCCTATTTCCAAATAAGGTCACGTTCACCGGAGGTTAGGGCTTGAGTATGTCTTTTGAGGAGGGGACACTCTTGTCCACGGCAACCCTCAGACGGATCGTGCATCATCGGGCTCCCATCTTCCCTCGGGGTCAAGAGCAAAGTCCACTTGTATCTGATGTCCCGTGGGCCCTCCCCACCAGGTTTGCCTGCTCTGACCTCAAAATGTCAGTCACATCTGGCTTGCTCACCTCCCACACTCAGCTCCATTACTCCCTGTCTTTAAAAGGCTACAGAGATGTCCCTACCCCCGGAAGTGGCCCCAGATCAGTCCCCAGGCCCCACCCTGTGTCACCGTCCCCCAAGGCCCTCACGGGTGTCAGGCACCTGCTGCAATTATGGGGGCGGCTGTATGAAGCATGTCTTAGGGTCAACACCACCAAGCTGACGCCCCTCGGCGGAGCAGAAACCCCTCAAAGTCGGCAGAGCTCAGAAGATGCCCTCACTGCCCGATTCATCCCGGCAGGCCTCTGAAGGACAGGGGTCCAAAGAATTGTTCTGAGTCCAAACAATTGTTCTGAGTGTAAAGGAATGTTCTAGAAAGTCAGGCTTTTGTGGGTCAAGTGGTCAGCTTTTTGGTATGTTAAAGAAATAGTTTGCCCAAGAGCCTGGGGTGGGGGGGAGATAAAAGCCAGGGCAACTGGGGAAAGATGTTTGAGACATCCAGCCCCCGTCAGACGGCCTGGAGGGGCAGGCGTGGAGCCAGCTGCGCGGGCCAGCAGACCGCCCTCACCCCTACCCAGTCTCCTGGACCCATGGCCCCACTCCCTGTGCAATCATACGAGGCCCTAACGAAACGCTGGTCTAAAAGGGCCTGATCTGCAGGAATGTTCGAGGCAAATTAAATACACAGCATCCGAGAAGCCAAGTGGCTTAGGAAAACGCATTCACGGCACAACAAAAGACAGAACAGTTGGACGAGCAAGCGAGACACAGCCCTAATCGGCGGCCACATTTTGTTTGCGCCCCACAATCGCCTATTATAGAGAAAAAAAAAAAATTGTAAAGAAGGAAAAAAAAAAAAAGAATGCGTTGAAGCCTTGAAATTAAACACTTTAAAAAAATAGGCCAGTGTTCTCAGAGACCGCGTTTCAAAAGACAGCTTTTGTTCCACACCCTGGGGTCTCTCAGTCGGCAGCAAATGCCGTCTCCACCTGACGGGCACCGCAGAGATAAGCCGGAAGCACCGTCTTAAACAGCGCGGGGGCAATTTTCGCCTCTACCTTATCACCACCTTCAAGACGCATTATTTTCATCTGAAGTGCAGTCCCAGTTTTGCAGGGGGGTGGGGGAAGGGGGAGAAAAAAAGCTTTTCATCTCTCCCATCCTCGTGTTTTTCCTCTCTCTCTCCCGAGGGAAGCTTGGGGGAAGAACATTCGTCTGCTTGCCATGGTTTGGGAATCCCATAAAACACTCGGGAGGGTGGAGTGTTTCACACTGATAAATAAACCCCCTCCCGGCCCAGCAGGTGGCTCCTGGACACGAAGTCTCGGCCACCGCGCAGACCTGGTGCTGGGGACCGACGTGGTCGGGCAAAGGGACGGCCACCCTGTCCCCACGCCTCCCACCTCTGAAAGCGGGGGTGGGGGGTAGGGGGGATGTTGGAAGGCCCCAAGTGCCCTTTATCTATGCTCCCCCCTGCGTTTACCCCACTCCCTCTCAGGCACCACGGGCTTTCTCAAGGCCAAGCTCGGCTTTTGCATGTTCATTTACCCATAACCAACGCAATTGCAAGCCAGCCTCACAGTGGGCTGGAGAAGTGACTTTTCCCTTAAACCTGTTAAGCAAACCAAGGGCCTGGAGGCTAAATTTTCCCTGTCCTTTGTCATCTCTGTCACCGAAAAACAAAATAAAGGAGATTTCCAGAACAACTGGACCAGTGATGGAGGAGGCAGGCAGCCTCAGGACGGTCTGAGCCCTGGGGACCTCAGAGATCACCCAAGCCATTCGGGCAGAGGGAGGCAAAGGACCCAAACAGGGCCGCGGTCCGTGGAGATGTGGCTCTCAAATCCCGGCACCTTGCCTTCGGGAGCGTCCACTCTCCTCCTTGCTCATTCCTTTCTTCGGCCATTCCCGAAATATCCTCAGTACCACTCTGTGCCCTGCTCTAATTACTGAGGACATAATAATTTAACAAAAACCTTCCCCGCATTCACGGAACCCAAGCTCTATGGTGAGGACAGACAGCAGACAAAGAAGATTTACGCTGGTGACGCCTGGTGACCCATTAGCAAGGCATCGCCGGTGGATTAGAAGCACGCCCGGTCGCTGCCGAGTCATGGCAGCACGAGCCATCTCTGGGGACGACGTCTGGTTCCCTCTGACTCCAGCTAGGTCATACCTCCCTCCACCCGTGTCATACGACTGTCCAGCATCTCTGCTCTAGGGACCCTCGGTTGGAGCCAGAATACCAGCGCAACAAACGCTGACAGCCCCCCAGAGGGCTTGCCATAGCCTACCCTGGAAAGGACCCCCACGCACCCCCTTAACACCCCCCTCGCTGGGCACTTATGCAGAGAGAGCCCCTGTGCGCAGAGGGACATCCGTCTGATGAACACATGTCTGTCCCGCAGGGGCATCTCCAGCAGGTAGGAGAGAGATGGCAGGCGCCGGGGCGTGGGTCTAAACACTCTGCTCCCCTCCTACCATGACTGAAGGACCGCGAGCGGCAGGAACCCGGTCCCTACACATGGGTGACATGTGACCGTCCTCAGGCCGTGGCTGCAGGATTACGGAGCACTGTGTTTGCGCGTGAGCGCTGACATCCACTGACATCCGTAGCGGCTTCAGCGACGAGCACCCCTAGAGGGACAAAAATTGGGCTTTATTTTATCATCTTGAGCGTCCTTCCTTAGGGCACGTGCGCGCCCCCCCCCCCCCCCCCTTCATCGGTCATCTCACTCTTCCTCCCTCCCTCTCTGTTTCTCTCTAACGCAACCAGAAAAGGAAGAGAAAGGAAGGAGAGGGCACCTTATGTCCGTGTCGCATTCCAAGATGATTCCAGACACCAATGGGCTATCTGTATCTCCGCTCGGTGATTCATCCTTTCCTGCGAGCGCCCCCCTCTGGAGAGCTGGAGAGGTGCTCCCGCAACCCCGGCTCACTCATAAACCTTTACAAATGGGCTTCGCCGGTGCGTCTATTTTACACCCAGGAGATGGGTCCACGTGGGAATTGTTTTGCTCCAAGCAGCTGGTGCCAGATTGGCTTCCTAAGTCCCCACGGTCCTGGGGGCAGAGCTTCGGACCCCATGATCCTTCCCTCGAGGCAGACAGACACCCACAGGCTACAGGTTCCCCGGGGAAGGGCCGTGCAGGTGCTGCTGGGGCTCCGTTCCCCTCCAGGGTGGGTGCGATAGAGAAACCCTGCTTTCTAACACCCACACCCAACAATCCTGCCAAGCCGTCTCTGGCCCCAAGAGCAACCCACCCAGAATGCCTTGCAACCTTTTTACCTGAAGAAACAATGTGTCCTTGGCTTCCCAGCAGTAGCTTCCCTCTGGTGGAATTCAAAGGAAAAGGGAGGGAAGAGAAATGAACTAACATATTAGGCTCTCCCCGCACAGGGCACCGTCCAGGGAGCTTGCTGAATGTTCAGCTAATCCTCAGCAACCCCAGGGACGAGCATTGTTTCTGGTTTACAAAGCAGGAAATGAAGGCTTTTGCAGAAAGGTAGTTAGCCGGGTCAAGGTTTCTCGGCTAGACTAAGGCCGAGGCAGGATGTCAGACCCCCAAAGCCCACCCCTTGCTGTCCCGGAAATGCCCATCCCAGCTGCAGCAGAAACAGCTCCAGCCAGGCTGCCCGCACTTGGGCGGACTCTGCCGGCTGTCCCCTTGAGGGCTCTCCTTCCTGTTTCTGCTTCCTAGGTTTGGCAGTGTCTCCAGGTTCAGAGCTTAACGCCTGCTTTTCTCTGTCTGCTACTCGCCTCGGAGAATGCCGCCGTCCTGCCCGACTCCGCCGTCTCTGTGCTTGGCCTGCACCTGCTTGGCCCTTGCACGGGCTCCCAGGGGCGTGCCAGCCGTGCGAACGGTACCTGTCAGGTGTGACGCGAGAGCGCCGCGTTACGTGACTCCGGGGAGCACAGATTTGTCTCAACATCTTGCCTCTTGCCTCTATCCTTATACCCAACTTAATTCCAGCTGGATTCTAGATATCGATGTGAAAAAAAGGAATCATCGAAGTAACTAGAAGAAAATCTGCACGGATGTTTTGAGGTTCTGGAAGCTGGGAAAGCCTTCCAAGTGTGGTGGGCGTAAGACCAAGTCAACGAATTTAGGAATACGAGAACATGTTTTTTAATCTGGGGACTGAATTTGCCCATCAAGCAGGTTGGGGAGGCCTCATGTTCTTAGCTAGGAGTTGTGCCTCCATGCCTCGGTCTGAAACCACTCGGGGAGAAGAGGTAGTTAAAACTGGGTCTTGGATATGCATGGGAATTTTTTTTAAGTTTATTTATTGAGAGAGAGAGAGAGAGAGAGAGAGAGAGGAAGCAGGGGAGGGGCAGAGAAAGAGAGGGAGACACAGAATCGGAAGCAGGCTCCAGGCTCTGAGCTGTCAGCACAGAACCCAATGCGGGGCTCAAACTCACAAACTGGGAGATCATGACCTGAGCCAAAGTTGGACGCTTAACCCACTGAGCCACCCAGGCGCTCCATGCATGGGAAGTTTTAAGGGGAAGAGCAGGGAAGGGACCCAGAAAGAAAGCATGCGTTTGGTTCATTTGAGCTCAGTAGCATAAACTGTCCTTTTAGCTGTGTTTCCAGGTTTTTATAACCCATGTAGGTCATAGCCTAACAGACAGTGTCTGTCTCTCTCCCTCTCCCTTTCCTTCCCTCCTCCGGCAAGAGGCTGAAACATTTCCCCACTGGCGGGGAGTGGGGAGATGGGGTGCAGGGAAACCATGAGGATTGTAATCGAACGTTTACCTGGCTTCTGGAGCGGCCTCAGGCTCGAGGGTATAAACATAAAAACATAAGATGCTTTTACGTGTTGTCTAATCAACGCCATCAGCCACACTCTGTCATCTCCTGCTGACATCTCAGGCAGGTCCCACCGCCTTCTGGTCACTCTCTGTTATTAGAATTCATTCCCTGGGGCACCTGGGTAGCTCAGCCGGTTAAATGGTCAACCGTCTACTTTGGCTCAGGTCATGATCTCGTGGTTCGTGAGTTTGAGCCCCGCGTCGGGCTCTGTGCTGACAGCTCAGAGCCTGGAGCCTGCTTTGGATTCTGTGTCTCCCTCTCTCTCTCTGCCCCTCCCCTGCTCACACTGTCTCTCTCTCTCTCTCAAAAATAAAAAAAAAAAATAAATAAAGAAGAATCAATTCCCTCTGGTTTCCTCTCAGTCCAGTTCTGAGCCCTCGGGTCTCTGTCCCTGCCGCAGCCTGAGACAGGTGTGGGCAGGGCTCCCGCCCCATCTGTCTCTGACTTGGTCTCGTTCCATTGGTCCAGGGGAGCTGCTGCCCTCCAGGTGGTCTCCATGGAGATGGCAGGTCCCTCCCCCTCCGAGTTTCTTGGGATGATGTTCAGACTCTGGGCATCTCCATGGCTGAGGACGCCCTCTGAAAAGATGCCCATGTCCGCCCAGGCCGTGCCAATGGTCTGGGCCCTTAGCCCTCTGTGGGACGTCTCCGGGCATTGCACGACTGCTGCCTATCCTCAGTGTCATGGTCATGCGCACGGAACCCTAGGAATCAGTGAGGCGCTCTCCGATGACTCCTAAGAACTAGGAAGAAATGGGTAGGAGACCCCCTGTCCTCTCTTCCTGGTACCTGCACCCCAGAATGTTCCAGGTGGCAAGGGTTTGTCAGTTCCTATGTCTGCATGAGCACCATACCCAGAGGCCCAAGCCTGGCTCTCCCAGGGACGCCTTCTCCACTCCTGAGAGCAGGACAGGGAAAACTGGAGCCCCGGAGGCACCCAGCTAGGGGCCGGCCCCCCACGGCCTCTCCCCACAGACCCTGTCAACGGCTAAGAGTTATCCCCTGGAGCCCCACTGTGGGGAGGGAAACACTGCCTCGCTTGGCACCCCCCGTCCCCCGCCCTCACTGGAACATAAAATAAAATCACAACAGATTAAACACTCATAATCCAAGCAATTTGTATGCACTATTTCATTTACCCTGAGAGGAATATTCTAGTTTTGCCTCCAAAAAGTTGAGATTTAGAGACGGTGTTTTGTCCAAGATTGCATGATCAGAACAGTGGATTCATCTGTCTTACTGTATCACAAAGAAATGTTACCAATGTCAGTGACTTACCAGGGCGGGGGAGGGGGCCAACGATAACCAGGGAGCCAAGTCTAGCCCAACACCTGTTAACCTAAGGCTCACAGGCTAAGGGTGGTTTTTCCCTTTTTTTTTTTTTTTAACATTTATTTATTTTTGAGAGACAGAGAGACACAGAGCATGCATGGGGGAGGAAGAGAGAGAGAAGGAGACACGGAATCTGAAGCAGGCTCCAAGCTCCGAGCTGTCAGCACAGAGCCCGGCCCGGGACTCGAACCCACAAACCACGAGATCACGCCCTGAGCCGGAGTTGGACCCGCTTGGCCCACTGAGCCACCCAGGCGCCCCTGGTTTTTCCATTTTTAAATGGTCAGAAAGAAAAACAATCCGAGAGAGGACTATTCTGTGACAGGAGAGATTTATGTATGATTCAAATGTCAATGTCCATAAATACAATGTTATTGGACCCGGCCGCACTCATTTGTTTATGAACCGTCTGTGGCTGCCTAGCCCCACACGGCTGGAGTTAAGGAGTTGCGACAGAGACCATCTGGCCTTCACAGTCTAAAATAATTAGTAGCCGGTCTTGTGAAGAAAAAGTTAGCCAAATCCTGCCGACATTTCTTTTTCTCCCCCACCCCAGTCGTCTGGACCGGCTAGGACGGCTCCCAGGCTGCAGGGTGGGATCAGGCGGGCTCCATCTGTATTCGTCGGGGGCCAGCAGTCACGGGGACACGGTCCTTCTCATGGTGGATAGAGGACATACGGCAGAAATGCCCTGGGCCACACGGTCCCTTCCGCCCCCAACAGCCACAGGCCCTGCCCGATCTGGCAGGAGGGACTCGAGACTCACACCCAGACGCACACGCCAAAGGGCAACAGTGTCCCATTCTGACACAGGTGGGGAGTGGAGAGTCGGGAGCAAAGGTCTCATCGACCACAGGCGGGGCCCCAGGATTTGAACTCGGGGCCGTCTGACCCAAGAGTCTGTGCGCATTCCCCTGCCTCACGGGTTTGCATCCCGGGCAAACCGTCACAGATGCCATAAAGCAAAAAGAATGGGAAAACCTTGGGGGAAAAGAACGAACAAAGGTTTTTCCCATCGTTCTCCACCCATTCCTGGGCGCCGCTGGGCACCATCCGGCACCCCCCGCCTCTCGAGTGGCCGAGGAAGCAGCGAGTGTAGACAGAATCAGGCCAGAGCTGGCAAGAGCACTCTATTCTGCAGGAATGCCATTGTGGGTAACTGAATAGCACGCTGACAGGGGAAACAGTAAAATTCCAAAGACCATCCTTCAATTACCCAGCAGGCATCCTCACAACAAGCCTCTTTCAGAGTCAGAATATAAATAAGTCATGTGTGTCTGGAAGCCCTCACAGACGAGAGGGAAAAGAAAGGAGGAGGGGACTTTACGATCCACCCCCCCGCCCCCCACCTGCCAGTTTTTCACCGAAGCAGGAAGGAGCAGACCCTCTGTAGAGCCTGCTGGTTGTCAAATATGAAGCCCGGTGGAGGAAGTCGGGAGCCATCGAGTGTCTGATGTGCTGAACATCGGGGCCGGCAGCCGCGCGGGAGAGGGTGACGAGTGGGCGCCCAGGCTTTCCAGCGGCTCGGCGAGCACCCCCCCCGCGGCCCGCAGTTGATTCTCCGTGTCATAATGGGATCGGACGCTTGCCAAGCAATCGACAGGAGGGAGAAAGGATTTATAAAACACGTACAAGCTCCTCACTCTTGTAGCTGCCGCTTTGAAAGAAAGACGGCGGGGAGAAAAGAAATGTAGCAGATAATAGAGCGACACTGACACGTTGTGGGACGAGGGGAGATGTAGGAGATTTTCTTGTCAAGCTCCGCGGAAAATCAAAGGGGCTGAGAAGCAGTGGACGTACAGGATCCACGAGTAACCACATGTCAGAAATATTGTACTTGACGGGCTGTCTCCTGGGCTCCAATCCCGACAGATAGTGTCCTCCTGAATCGTGGCCCGGATGAAATCAACGACTCTGGGGCAAGTGCTTTACCTACGTAGGTAGAGGAATAAAAACTGCCCCTTATTGAGCACTTACGTGTGCCAGGCACAACACGTTTTTGCAGACAGGGTTCCGGTTAACCCTACCTGTGGGGGGAGGCGTAACGATGCCCACACTGCACGCGAGGAAACGCACTGAAGCAAAGTTTCAGCGACTTGCCTGACACTTCACCTCCAAGTGGACGCGATTGAGACGATTCGCGTCGCTGCGACATCGTTTGTCAAGATTCGAAGCCTGTCCTCTCGGTCATGAGCTCCCCGCAGCCCTGACGCACCTGCTCGTCACACCCTCAAGATGAGAAGCGGCCAAGGGGCGCCTGGGTGGCGCAGTCGGTTAAGCGTCCGACTTCAGCCAGGTCACGATCTCGTGGTCCGTGAGTTCGAGCCCCGCGTCGGGCTCTGGGCTGATGGCTCGGAGCCTGGAGCCTGTTTCCGATTCTGTGTCTCCCTCTCTCTCTGCCCCTCCCCCGTTCATGCTCTGTTTCTCTCTGTCCCAAAAATAAATAAAAAACGTTGAAAAAAAAATTAAAAAAAAAAGATGAGAAGCGGCCAAATCAATCCCCAGTTTGTCCTGCTCCGTGGATCACTATTGTCCGGAAGAATGCTTACGTCCAGATTATTTCAAGTCCCCCCACGCCCTCGAGGCGTCAAGAACCCCCTTTCCCTCTTTTGGTGGTGCATGTGACTCTCGATCTCAGGGTTGTGGGTTCGAGCCCCACATTGGGTGCAGACATTACTTTTATTTTTTCAAATTTTTTTTAAGTTTATTTATTTTTGAGACAGAGAGAGACAGAGCATGAACGGGGGAGGGGCAGAGAGAGAGGGAGACACAGAATCGGAAGCAGGCTCCAGGCTCTAAGCCGTCAGCCCAGAGCCCAACGCGGGGCTCGAACTCACGGACCGCGAGATCGTGACCTGAGCCGAAGTCGGACGCTTAACCAACTGAGCCACCCAGGCGCCCCCAGAGATTACTTTTAAAAAATAAAAAAAAATAAATAAAAGGAAATTGCTGTCACGGTACACCCCGAAATAATTGAGCATGGCTTTCGTTCACTAGAGCTATACATTTATTTGCATTTTTGGGGGGGGGGGGCAAAGTAAAGCACAAAGAAATGTCCAGATCTTCAGCGTATATCTGCCGAGTTTTGACAGATTCCTATACTGTGTGTCACAAACCTCTATCACTATACCCGGCATTGCTATCATCCCAGAAAGTTCCCTCCCGTCCCAATCAGTTCCCACTCCTAAGTCCCAGAGGCAGAGGAGATGTGATAATGTGCACTTGACCGTGAGATCCATTGACCTTACCATATAAATAATAGCCCATCATCTGGAAACATCTGGACTAAGAGAACAGTGGAATGGCTCACTAAAGGCTCGTCAAAGGCACCTGACTGGGGTAACGTCCTGCCGTGTAGCCGAACCATCCTCTAGGATAGAGTGGATGTGCTAGATGGATGGCCAACAGGTGATGCTCTGTCCCCAAGTGCTAGAACACAATGGGACTACACAGGGCTGAGAATCCCAGGAGCAAGCGTCCCTGGGGGCCACCTGGGAGCTGCCTATGAACCTCTGAACAACCCAGAAGCACAAGTGAGTTAATGCCTGGGAAGTCAACTGGGACCCATGAGGGACAGGAGTCAATGGAAAAGTCCTTCCCCTCTGCCCTCTCAGGCAGACGGTTCCGAGATGCGTTTCATAAGGCTCCCGAGAAGGTCCCGGTGAAGTCAAGCACCAGTCACCGGGGGCAGTAAATTAATGATACATTCTGGTTGATATTGGTGTTCCCTCCTCCCCTGTCTCGTCCCCCAGCCCCTCACTCCTTGAACAGGATTATTTCCTAAATAAACAAGCCTTAGTCGCTGGCTCTGGTCTTTGGGTGTGTGTGTGTGTGTGTGTGTGTGTGTGTGTGTGTGTATGTGTGTGTGTGTTGCGGGGAGGGGTTCTAAGACCCAGATAGGCATGTGGTATTTGTGGTTGTTGGTTACTTACCGAGATACAATTCTATACAGTAAGATGCACAGCTGTTAAGTGCACACTTTGATGGGTTTTGACAAACGCACATACACCTATGTGACCAACAGCCTCACACAACACGTAGAATCTTGCCAGGACCCCAGACAATTCCCCTGTGCTGTTTTCAGTCTATCCCCACCCCCAGACGCAACCACCATTCGGACACTTATTCTGCAGATGCGTCGGGTCTGTTTCTGCACTTGATGGAAGTCGAACAGACGTGCAGTATTTCCGTGGCGGATGCGAGGTGGCTGAGTTGGCCACACGACAGGATCTGGCTTGGGTCGACACAGGGCTGTTGGAAGCGATGCTGTGATTTCCAAGGCTGTGACGGAAGACGTCTACGGCCTCCGCGTTCCCGACTTGGACGCTGGGTCTGGGCCCAGGACGAGCAGTCGTGACCGCAGTGGCTGCAGCGGGAGGAGGAGCACGGCCCCGAGACTCTGCCGGAGGGCAGGAGAGTTGTCCCATGTGTCCTGGTCCTGTGCGATACGAAAACACGTGAGATACAGCTAACCTGCTGTTTAGAGGTCAGTGAAACCCCTGAGTGTGCGTATTAAAAATAAGAAAGACTAGGGGGCCTGGGTGGCTCGGTCAGTTAAGCATCCGGCTCTTGATTTCAGCTCAGGTCATGATCTCGCGGTCTGTGAGTTCGAGCCCCACGTCGGGCTCTGTGCTGACAGCTCGGGGCCTGGAGCCTGCTTCGGATTCTGCGTCTCCCTCTTTCTGCCCCTGCCCCACTCACGCTGTCTCTCTCTGCCTCTCAAAAAATGAATGAACGTTAAAAGATTTTTTTTTAATTTAAAAAAGTGAATATGTATAAATAATTTTTCCAACCTGCTAATAAATGAGGAAACTGACAAGATGACCGGTTGAAAAGAGAATGTGCAAATCAGCCATGAACCCGGGCAATCAGGAATGCCAGAATGGGATTTGCTGATCGATGCCACCCTCTCGTGTCCCCGCGAGACAAAAGCCATTTGTGATGTTATGGACAAAAGTTATTTCAGTTTTAATGACTTAACTTCTCTTTCCCCCTTCCCCGCCCCGCCAAGAGGTGTAAAATTGTCCAGTCAATAGATGGGAAGGTACACACTCCTCCAAAACCAGGTGAGCTCTGGGGAGGGCGCTGCGGCCGCGCCCCGTTGAAAGCGCTCATATCCTTTTCTCCATTTTCAGGTGGACAGGGGACTCTGGACAGGGGACTAACTCAGTCCTCTCACACCTGCAGGACTGTCTCACCTCAATCCAGCTCAGTAGAATGGGTCGGGAGCCTTGAAACATCCTGATTCCCAGGCCACACCCCAGACCCATAAAATCAGTATTTCAGGGCGAGTGGGGGTGATGCTTGGCCTCAGGGTCTTTAAAGCTCCTAGAGCATTCTGAGGTGCCACCCAAGTTGAGAAGCACTGCTCTGTGTTTTGTTTTTTTTTTAATGTTTTTATTTATTTTTGAGAGAGAGAGACAGACAGACAGACGGGGGGTGAGGAGGGGTGGAGAGAGAGAGAGAGGGAGACACAGAATCTGAAGCAGGCTCCAAGCTGTCAGCACAGATGCGGGGCTCGAACCCAAGAACCGTGAGGTCATGACCTGAGCCAAAGTCGGACGCTCAACGGACTGAGCCACCCAGGCGCCCCAGAGAAGCACTGCTCTGAAGACATCCAAGCAGGAGTTCTCCTCCCCTCCCCTCCCCTCCCCACCCTCCTCCCCCCACCCTCCCTCCTCTTCCTCTCCCCTGCCCCACCTGCCTCCCATTGTGCCTCTCCGGTCCTGAAATGTGCCTACTTGTGTGCAGAAGGCACCAGGCTGGGGCAGCCCAGGACAAGCCCCCTCCAACTCCCAGCCTGGCAGGGAGAGGGTCCTTCCCGAAGATGGCATCTTTCGAAAATATTTTCCTTCCGGGACTCAGAAGGAACCCACAGCTTGAGAGCAGCAAATGAGAAGAGATCTAGGAAATCGGTTCTGGCAGTCCCGCAGAGTGACAGTAACCAGAAGTCCTTTGAGCACCCAGCTAAATAAATGGGTTTAAAACGAATGTACCAGCTGCTACAGGAAAGCGTGTGACCACAAGATGGGCAGGCTGCGGGGCAAGGGCATAAATCCAGACGCATGGTGGGGGCCCCAGCTCCCCCTCACCCCCGGCTCCTTCCACAGAAGGCAGAACGGAGCACGTCTGCTCTCAGCCTCCAGAACTCGTTCTTAGTCGAGGGAGAGCTGTCGTGTTTGGCTTCCCAGGCCCCCCCCCACCCCCGCGCTACCCTGGAGGGCGGCCTGGGGAGGTGGTCTGGGAGGACGGGGCAGCCAAAACCCTGAGCCAGCTGACCAGCCTGGCTGGTCATCACAGATTCTGGGGACATCACAGATTCTGGCAGATCATGGGGGCGGTCAGCTGTTGGGAGTTGGCGACCAGGGAATTTTGAGTGACCTCAGGCAAGTCGGAGCCTCCAATATAATAACAGTAATCCCTAGTTCCTAAGCTTTCTCTGAAGGTGAAATCACACTATGTACAGAAAAGCAATTATCACAAAGCCACGCACCCAGGCAGCCATGGGGGTGGTGTTACCTTCCCTACCTCCTCGTCTATCCCGAAGAATCCGGGCACCGGGCTTGGCCAGCCTCCAGGTGTTAGCACTTTCCAGGCCACCACAAGCCCCACATGACTCCTGGGCACTTGAAACAGGGCTTGTGCAAACCCCAATGAGCCGTGAGTTTAAAATACACATCAGATTTCAAAGACTAGGTTAAAAAGATAAAAAGCAAAATCCCTCATTAATAAATTCTGGGGGTGCCTGGGTGGCTCAGTCAGAATTAGGCCTCTGACTTTGGCTCAGGTCACGATCTCACGGTTCGTGGGTTCAAGCCCCGCGTCGGGCTCTGTGCTGATAGCTCGGAGCCTGGAGCCTGCTTCGGATTCTGTGTCTCCCTTTCTCTACCCCTTCCCCGCTCATGCTCTGTCTCTCAAAGATGAAAAAAAACAAAAACAAAAACAAAAAAACAGGCCCCTGGGTGGCTCAATCGGTTGAGCGTCCGACTTCAGCTCAGGTCATGATCTCACAGTCCGTGAGTTCGAGCCCCGTGTCGGGCTCTGTGCTGACAGCTGGGAGCCTGGAGCCCGCTTCGGATTCTGTGTCTCCCTCTCTGTCTCTGCCCCTCCTCTGCTCATGCTCTGTCTCTGTCTCTGTTTCTCTCTCAAAAATAAACCTAAAAAAATTTTTTTCCCCATTAAAAAAAATTATGTGTTGTTTATCTGAAATTCGTACTTAATTGTGCAACCTGTTTGTTTTGCTTTGCTAAATCCAGCAGCCCTGCTTGGAATACTTTGGGGGGGGACTTCAGATTTGGGGCATAGTGTAGGGTTGAGAGCACCCACTCTGGGTTCAAATTCTGCCTCTGTCACCTGGCAGCTCTGTGTCCCTAACCCCCGGGTCTCAGTTTTTCTCCTCCTCACAATACCTGCTTCGTGTGACTGTCGTGGGGATAAGGCAGTGCACTTAAAACCCCTGGCATGTTGGAAGGGCTCCCGACACTGATGAGAAAGAGGGGAAGGAAGGCCGGGGGGCCAGGGGGCCAGTTCTGCAAAGCCAGGGCAGGACGCCCACCGCCCCAGGAAGGGGGCGTGCCGGGTGTCAGGTTCAAAGGCGCACAATATCCTGGCATTCGAACCCCAGGACTCGCTGGCCCCCAATAGGAAGTCTCCTAAGGTGGGTCCAGAACACAGCCCCTGTCTGCTGAATCGTGGCTTGCCCCAGCCCCCCGGCTTCCGGGCGAGGACACCCAGAGTCACTCGGAGAGGTGACAGGGCTTAGCTGGGTCCTCCTGGGCCTCTCCGAGCCACTAGACTGAAGGGGATAAAGAGTCCTCATTAAGCTGAGCCGGCATCACTCCGCTCACCACTGGGCATCACTCCAAACCTGGGCATTAGTTCCTCCTCTCCACTGTGACTCTTGTATGATGAAGAGGTTGTTACGCCAAAGTAACGGGTCCCCAAATCACTTAATCACTGCCCATCCGGGGAGTTCCTGTTACAGGTATAAATGCGCTCGGCGTTCAGAGGAGACATTTTTGAAAACAAAGACACAGAGCCGCACATCAGCCGCTTCCGAGCACCAGCTGTCGCCTGGCCCTTTCACCGCTGGGCCTCCAAACACCCTGCAGGGCCCCGGAAGAGACCAGAGTCACCCCCCAATAGCCCCTGTCCCTCCGGCAGCAGGAGTACCCAGTTAAAAGGCTGTACTTTTCTAAACTCCCTGGTGGCCAAATGTGATAAATCAAGCTGACTGCGACGTGGGAAACAATGGCAGAAGGAAATGGCAGATGAAATTAAATTTCCTTAGAACCAGCAGCCCACTGGCAAATCCTTGAGGCCGGCAGAGCAAAACGTTTCTCCAGGAACCCCCCCGCTTGTTACCGCTGGCGCTTTGCTAGAGGGAAAGACAACCTTAGCCTGACAATAGCTAGGCCTCCAGGATCCTGTGAGTCTAATTTAGCCTATGAAAATCTCATTGGAAACTTCCCCTGGACTTGACCTCCGCCAAACTCCCAAGTACATAACCAGTCTCTCCCCATGGTCCTGGGGCAGCTAGCTCTTCCTGCCCACGGGTCCTGTCCCTATGCTTTAATAAAATCACCTTTATGCACCAAAGACGTCTTAAGAATTATTTCTTGGCCGTCGGCTCCAGACTCCATGAAGCCCCTCCGCCCCCCCATCGCCCCCCACAACCTCATCATCTGCAGGGCTGGTTCTTTCTGGAGGCTCCAGGGGAGAAGCCTTTCCTTGCTTCTTTCCAGCTTCTAGTGGCTGCTGCATTCCAAGTTCATGGCCCCCTCCCCCCACCCTCAAGTGCAGCAGCTTCTGTTGTCACATCTCCGGACTCTCCTGCTTCCCACTCGGGGAGGCCCCTTGTGATGACATTGGGCCCACCTGGAGCGCCCTGGACCATCTCCCACCCCAGGCCTCCTAACCTCATCACACCTGCAAAGTCCCTTCTGCACTGTGAGGTGACGTGCACAGGGTCCAGGGACCGGGGCACGAACAGCAACTTTGCCTCCCAGACCCGCTATACCGCTGTCCCTCCGGCCTCACCTGTTCCGGAGCTGTCCACTCTGGGCCCCGCCTCACCCTCACCCTCCCTCCACCACCTGGAGAGGAGAGGAGGGAGGGCAGCCAGAGGTCCAGAGGCCTGACTGCATCCCGTGACGGGGTTCTTGAACTTCTGCAGCTCCTCCCCCCCCACCCCCCACCCCCGGACACATCAGTTCCACCCATGAGTAAGTCCACTTTCTAATAGAAGTTGAGTTGGCTTTCTGTCACGTGACTCAGTCTCATGACTGACGTTTTATTAAATGGCAATAAATGCTATTTTTCTAGCAACAGCTAGCCCCTCAAGGTGCTGGAAACCTTGCTTCCAAAATTCCTTACGGACTTACTCTACCCCTGACCCTGTCCCAACCTGAGGGTATACAGTGAGTGACCCATCAGGACCCCAGTGCAGCTCTTCCTGCCCATGGGTCCTGTCCCCGTGCTTTCTGCACCAAAGACGTCTTCAAGAATTCCTTTTTGGCCGTTGGCTCTGAACCTCATGGACACACACACCCCCTTCACCCCAAAACTTCATCAGTGGGAACCCAGAGGGGAGAGAAGAGGCCCCGGGGAGGGGGGGGGGAATCCTGGAGCCTAGGGCTTCCCCCTGTGTGTGGCACAGTTCGGGGGGAGCCGCCCACAGCCCTTGGGCAATCAGAGGTGGCTCTGCGTTAAGAAGGCCACCACTAAGCACTGAGGACCTGAGGACAGAGCAGCCTGGGGTGGGGGGTTGCGGGTGAGGCCACGGCTCTGCCCAGGAGATTCAGGGGACATACAGTCCCTGTGCTGGCTGCTCGGCCCATCTCCGCTGGAGAGGCCAGAAAGAAAGCAGAGGACAGGCAGTGTGAGCCTTTGTGTCCGCTCGAGCAAGTCACCATTGGAGGTGGGGGCATTTGGCACCTCCACGCTCCTCTTGATGTGGGCATAACCTTCAAAGTCCTGCCTATTGGGGCGCCTGGGTGGCTCAGTGGGTTCGGGTCATGATCTCTCCGTTTGTAAGTTCTAGCCCCGCATGGGGCTCACTGCTGTCGGTGCCGAGCCTGCTTCAGATCCTCTGTCCCCCTGTCTGCCCCTCTCCTGCGGCTCAAAAAGAAACATTAAAAAAAAAAAAAAAAATTCTTGCCTATTAGAGTGGAACGTCATCTGGCCATAAACAAGAATGAAGCACTCATACATGCTATAGCTTGGATGAGCCTCGACAAACACGGGTCCCTTCCGCTTGCCTGGCGCTAGGGCTCTCCCACCACCTGCCGCGGCGCACATCCCCCTGGAACCCGCATCCCCGGCTTCGGCCCCTTTAAGACGGCCATGGAGGACCCAGTTTCAAAGCCCAGGGAGACCCTCTGGCTGCCGCCTCTATGGTGATACGTCACTTCCGGCCGGAAGTCGGTGCGTCCCGCGGCTTTGGCGCGAGGTGGGGCGGGCAGCGAGCGCGGAAGCGTGCTTCCTCGTGTTGGGAGGGAAGGACCCCCCCCCCTTTTGTCCCCCGCACTTGGCTTCGGGCTGATCACGGGGGCGGTGATGACGACTCTCGGCGGGGCGCGGGCCTCGGGAGCGCACCCCGCAGGCCCCGGACGGGGAGGCAGAGGGGGCTCGGGCCGAACGCGGGCTCCGAAGCCGGGGCGGGGCGGGCAGTAGTAGGTGCGGCTGCTGGCCGATGAGTCTTGGAGGCCCCGCCGGGGCGGGGGACAAGGCGGCTTCTGGGGAGCGTGTAGATAGCGGATGAGACACCCTCCTAGAGCGCGTTGTTACTCTTTCCCCAGGGTCTCCTCGGAAAACGAGAACTTTCCCGTCCCCCGGCGATTAGATGCAGGCAGGCACCGATTGGCCGCTTTGTCCTCGTCGGTCACAGCACCCAGAGCACCCTCCCTATGGGGATCCAGGTATGCCAGTCACGGGGACGGAGAGTCTTGAGGCCGATGGTCTGGGGAGAGGCTCCTGTGTTGCTGAACCTGCCCGCTTGCGGGTGCAGCCTTGTAACCAGACAGCCCGACCCTGACCTAAAGTAAATTCCCGGGAGCAAGTTTTTCCTGGGGTTTGAATTTGCAGTAACAGGTGTGAACATTCTAGCAGCAGTTTGATGATCATGTATGATACTGCAAACAGGACCTACGCTGAAAGAAGGAAAAAACCCTTACAGTTAGTATCCCAGAACGGTGGTTCCCAAACATCTGTAAACAGAGTGTGGAGACTTTTAATAAATGTTGATAATTTTGGCCAGGCACCGTGCTGAACGTTAAGGGTACAGAGATGAACAAAACAGCCCAGGCCCTGGTTCTCAGGGAGCTACAGCCCCCGTCGGGGGGGAGAAGAGGTTAAATGATTGCACTAAAGAGGGTGTAATTCAAAGCCCAGCCTTGTTAGCAGGCAAATTACAGCGTGATGGAGGCTTTCCTAAGGATGGGATCCTTGAGCTGGAGTCTGGAGGATATGTGGGGGTTCCGTGGAAGGCTGGGGGGGGGGGGGCACGTGCAAAGGCCCGGGGGCCTAGCAGATTGTGGCTAGGGGAGGAGCCGAAAGAAGGCCATTATAACCCAAAAAGCAAGAGAATGGGGTGGAATGAAGCTGAAAAGGCGGGGAAGGGCCAGACCACACAGGGCCTGTGGCTCACGTGAGCATTTTGATCTTTCCTGAGAATGTGGGGCATTGTGGGTTTTAAGTAAGAGGATGAGGTGCTAAAATCTGTAATTTCAAGAGAACACTGTGTACAGAACTGTGCTGTCCGATAGAACATGCCACGGTGACGAAGTGGTCTACACCCGCCTTGTCCAGTTGAGCAGCCACGAGCCACAGGTAGCAGTGAGCACTTGGCAGCGTGGCTGGTGCTCCTGGGGAACAAGATTTGTCATGTTAATTTCAGCATAAACAGTCACACGTAGCTGGTGGCCGCCACCGTCGGGCACGCGTGTAGCGCGTTTTGAAGGGCACGGGAGCACCTTTTTTGGGATCATGCCACACGCACCCTCTCATGTCTCCTGCACCGCGTCCCGTCCCGGGTCAAGGCTGAGAGGGATCCTGCTTTTTGAGAACCCTCCCACTGTCTCCCGAGGAGCTCGCACACCGCAGTGCCTGCTGGTGGGACTTGGGACTTTGGGCTCTTGGCCAGACGTCCTCCTGCCCCTCCTGCTTCCTCGGCCTGGTGGGCTGTCTCCATGCAGAGGGAGCAGTGCCTGCCGGGGTCGCCGCGTCACGTCTGTGCCTCGGAGGGGATGTGAGGAAAAGTGGTCCTGGGTGTTGAGGGGGTTAGCATCCGGAGAGGTGAACATCATATGCTATGGAGCCACGGGAAGGGACATTTCCAATAGGACTTCGTGGAATGGGACCCCTGTGAGGACATAACGGCTGTTTCCAGCTGCTGAAGTATGGCAAAAAGCAGGAAGCCTGAAAATGCTTGGGGGATGTGAGCAGCTCACACGTTGGGGCCAAACTGGGGAACTAAATGGCCGGAATCGGGCAGGACGGGAGGAAGGCGTGGGTGGGTGGGCGTGGGGTGTAGAGGCTCGGTCAGAGTTCAGGTTTGCCATGGCTCCTGTGCAGGCAGGTTTCTGAGGAAGGCCCCAGGCGGTATGCGGATTACAGCCCAGGGGGAGGTGGGTTGGGAAATCACTGTGGGTGCCTTGAGGTAGAAGGTGATGAGCCCTCGGAGGGAGCCCGCAGGCTTGGAGGGAGGAGGGGCTGGTAGACGCAGGGTCACTACCTCCCACCTTGTGTCCCGGGGCCGCTTGCTCGATTCTGGAGGGTGTCTTACGGTGCTAACAGACTTGCCCAGGTAGAATAAAAACTGACGTGCACTTTCTTTGCAGGTGAGTTTACGGGAAGATCTGTGTGCAGGCTGAACGTGTGCCAGTTTCTTTTCTGCCTGGTTCCTTGTGCCTGAAATAGAATTGTTGGGGCCTGGAACTTTCCAGATTCCTTTGGTTTCATTCCCTCAACCATGTCACTTTGGAACGCGGGCCCTGTTCGTGCTTCAGACCCTGTTTTGTATGGACCTGAATAAAAGGGGTCAGTCCCCAAGGAGCATTTCACGCACTTCGTGGTTTTCGTTCCCAGCGACCTTGTGCGTGACGTGTTGCTTCTGCTTCTGAGAAACGTCGATGGCAGCAGTGTTCCCAGCTGGAGAGTGACTTAGGGAGCCAGCCACGGGTCTCTAGGAAGTGTGAGCGCTGGGGACGCGTGGAGGGAAGTGACTGTTGTCTCCGTGATCTGAGGGGGGCAGGGGGAAGGCTGGTGTAGCTCAAGGTGGTGGTCACCTTGTTCAGACGTCACTTGGGGTAGAATTTCCAAAGACGGCTATGACCTTGGCACTGATCACTGCCAGGCACTGCCCGTCCCTGCTCCCTCCCCGATGTCTCCGGCCCCGTCTCTCCCAGGCCTTCCTGTCTTCTGACTGTTCACCACCTACTGATGTGAGAAAAGGAAAACCCAGCCCGCCTGTGTTTGTAGCTGTCGCGTTAGTGACGGTTGTACACGTAGGGTGAGCCTCGGACTGTTTTCGTGCTCTCTTCTCGTTACAGTTGGGGTATAATGTCCTTTTTTTTTTTTAAGTTTGTTCATTTTGAGAGAGAACGTGAGAAGGGGAGGGGCAGAGAGGGAGAGAGAGAATCCCTCTGTGCCGTCACCATCAACGCCGGACATGGGGCTTGAACCCACGAACCCGTGAGATCATGACCTGAACGGAAGTGAAGAGTCGGATGCTTAACTGAGCTACCCAGGCGCCCCCATACTGGGTGGGTGTCTTGGCATCCTCTCCCCCGCCCCTCATCTTGTCCAGCTCAAGTGCGGGGAGGGTCGGGCCCACGGGTGCCTGCAAAGCCGAGGATGTAACTTCAAACCTGCAAGGTGAACTGTCAGCGGGCTTTATAACGGACCGACAGTCCGAGACTACAGATGTGGGGGTGGGGGGCGTGGCCCCCAAGGGAAATGTCCATTCAGAGGCCCCAGAAAGCGCCTCCGCACCGAAGGGCAGGCGTTCCCACGTTCCGCACAGCCCGGACAGTTAGCACGGGATCTCCCATCCCAGCTGCGCCCTGGCCTGCATTGCGACCTCAGGCCCCTTCCCTGTTTCTTAGTAAAACGGGGACTCTGAGGAGAGGGACGCCCACGGGCGGGTGCCTGGGAGGAGTCAGTGAGCGAGTCAGGAGCACTTGAGATCCGCCTTGGCTGATGGACATTCTCGGACCTTTGGAGCCTTTCACGGTGCTTCCGGCTGTGAGCCTCTAGGTTGTTGCTGCGCAGGCGGGCCCCGGGAGGGCGACAGGAAGGTCCTCCTTGCTGCCAAGCGTGGGAGCTGAGGCGGGTTTGCTACAGGCTTCTGGCTTTCTGAGCTAACAGTGTCTACGTTTGGGGCGCTCACACGAGCACGTGACTCTCAGTGTGGTCACCCGCCCTCTACACGCTCATCTTCGGCGGAAGTATCAGTTGCCCAGACTGACATTGTGTTAAGACGTGTGTACTGGGGAACACAGCGTGTGTTGTTGGCATTTCTGGAATAATAAGCAGCTTCGACGCCCGCTTCCTGCTTTGCTCTCCTGCGGTGTTTTTCTTGAGGGCAAACGGCCACTGTGGCCGTGGGCAGGGCCCGGTCTGGCCTCGGTGGCGCCCAGCGGAGCAGCCGTGGGCTCTGTCTGCAGACTGGCTCAGTGAGTTACTGCAGCCTCTGCTTCGGTAGGTTCACCGGAGGCCTCAGATCCTTCTGGGCCCCCCTGAGCAGGAACGTGGTGTTTCCGGGGCGGGAAAGGCAAAACCGGATGTGCTTGGGCTGGGCAGTCGTCTGTGATGTGCACGTACCCTCTTCCGTTCCCGTTTGACATCGATGTTGGCGGGGGTTGGGTGCTCGAGTGTCGTCCCCGGTGGGTCCACGTGGCTTGGTCTGAGACCTGGGGCGGAAGAGCCCGCCCGGGACAGGGGAAGGGATGCTCCGATGCGGGGTGGTGTGGGCTGAGACCACGCGGTCCTCCTTGGCAGTCCCGCAGCCCTCAGGATGCCTGCTCGTCTTCTCAGTCTGCTGGAGCGCTCCCCTGATGGGGCTGCTTGACTCTGAACCTGCACCCCCAGCCCCGTCTCTGCGACTGCACCTCGGTGCCCGAACGCGGTGTGCTGGGCGCTGTTGGCGAGGGGAGGGCAGCCCCGAACCCACGGGAGGAGACTCGGGAGGCCGTTTCGTGTGGCTGATGCCAGCGGTCTCCCGCTCCTTCGGTCGCAGCTCCTTCATGCCTGCCTGGGCGCGGCGACGGTGTTTTCCCCAAAGAACACATAATTTGAAATAGGCTGCGGTAGGACGCCCTTGGGCTTCAGCATCTCTGGCTTTTGTTCCTCTGGATTGTGTGAGAGAGGGTTGAAGTAGGGGCAGGAGCCCAGGCTGCCAAAGACTCTTCAGCGGAGCACTAGATCACGAAACGCGTGATCCGCGAGAAGTGATTTTTAATGTCAACAACAGCCGTGGAACACAAAAGGCCCGTAGCAGGAAACGGAATGAAAACAACCGCGGAAGAGTTACAGCGAGTCATGGTTTTGAAGTTCCCTCTCTGGCCACTAGGGGATGCAATCCCACACCACCCTGCTCTCTTTGGCAACTTGGTCCAGTTCTAGGTTTTTAATGCAGCCGAGCCCTTATTTCACCAGAAAGTTATGCGGAAGGTTAATCTGCAGGGCTGGGCTCTTTGTTAGGAATCTGCCAGGGTGTCCCAGTTGCACACGGTGTCTGAGAGGTGTTGATCGTGTCATGGACGAGCTGAACCAAACCCGGGCACGGGACACTGGCGCTTGGGGAGAAGAGGGTGATGCGACGTTCCATCCGGATTCACTCCGGATTCCCCACCCGACAGCAGGTGGCTTTACTCAGTGTGAGCAGATTTTCTTTGGTAAGGACCCCAGTGCAATACACAAACCGGTATTTGAGGTGCCAGACGTGTATGAAGGGTTTAGAAGCATCTCTCCAGAGAACGCTGCTCATAGTTGCAAGTTGAAAGGTACAGACCAAAGCTGAACAAGATCTATGCCGAGCTGGTGAGGTCTGGATTGCTGGTTGTCGTCCGCTTGGAAAGTGCTGCTGAATCGGGGGAAAGAGTTGCGATCCCGAAGCCTAATTTTAGGCAGAGTACTAAATGTTCTCCGGTTTGTGATCCTGGTTGACTGCTTTCTGATGAATTGAACAAACGGTGGGTTGGGCGCCTCCTGCTGGCCACATGAGGCCGGGACGGGAGCCAGTCACAGGAAACTCCCCGCCCCCCGGAGCGCTTCCATTCTGGAGCAGGGGGGACCAGAACCCAGTCCTTAAAAATGTGGAGAAGCAGGGTATGTGCTCTGCAGGAAAAGAAAACGGGGCCAGTGTGGAGGGGTGGGTGGATGGGGGGGGGGGGGGGGTTCAGTTTCAGAAGGGGTCGTCAGGAAAGGGCCCAAATCCTAAGGGAAGAGAAGAAGTCACGTGACAGTCTGGAAGCGCGGGGGCGGGGCAGAGGGAGCAGCCAGTGCAAAGGCAGCCGGTCCGGCCCGGCACGATGGTGAGTGAACAAGGCTTTTCTGAGCCGGGTTGGAGGGGCCGGGGGCGTGGGGGCTTGCGGGGCCTTGTAGGAAAGTCTGGCCTTTACTCCCCGAGTGGGTGTCACTAGCTTACATGTCTTCTCTCATCTTTTAGAGACCATCCCCCCCCCCAACAGAGTAGTTTGCATTCAAAGCATTTCCTGTTCCTGTGTCAGCAGATTTGCCCCCTGAGAGGATCCAAGATCTGCACAGTGTGTCCCCTCCCCTTGGCAGCTGTGGGAGGCTCCCTCTCGGCCCTGCTGAGCCGTGGCTGTGGCGTCCCCAGGATGGCTGACACGGCAAGAGACATTTGGGTGTAAGCTCCTGGGACAGCCGACCTCGTGCCTTTCACCTCACGGATGAAGCCGGAGTCGGGCCACACGTCTGGTCTCAGAGCAGCAGGGCCCCGGGCACACGGGACTCCGTCCTAGGACTCACCCGCTGGTTTTTTTTTTTTTTTCTCTCGCCTGTTGCCCCCTCGCAGGAGCCGTGTCCCTCCTTGCTTTCTCAACGAACAGTAGATGTGTTTTCATTTAAATTACCGCCAAGAAGGCTACAGAAAGCGCATTCTCCTCGAAGCTTTACGAGGCCGAGGCTTGTCCCGGTTTCACGTGGCCGTCCATAACGAATGTGGCTAAAACAGCTCTTCGTTCCGGTATTTGTGCAGATCAGTAATGCAGCCACAGCAGAAAACTTGTTCTTTTATTGCAGACTTAGTTAAATACGGAGCCGAGTGAGTCATTGGAAGGTCACGTGTGTCCGGGCCCGGCAGCCGTGGGGTTGTGGGATGGTCACCCAGCACCGCTCCAGAATGCAGCGGCCGTCAGCACAGCGCCCAGATTACCGTGTGGAATTAACATAAGACTTGGCCTTTCTTCGGACAACAAATTCTTTGTGAAAACCAGACTTGGGTTTTTACCCTGACCTCCACTAGAGGCTCTGTGAGCCGTGTGTGTGTCCGTCTTTGCGGCGGTGCCCCCCCCCCCCTCCCGCCCGACGGTGGGATACGCTTCTTAAAGCCCAACTTCTGACATACGTGCCCCTTTGGGAATTTTACTCGGTTGTCCTCCAGCGGGGTGAGCTATGGGCGGAGTCCCCTTCACCCACGTGCCTTCTTTGTACCAGATCGCTGCACCCCTTGGAAAGTCAACGGAGGAGATAGGAGAGAGGAAGGAGTCAAAGTAACAGAAAGGTGTTCCTTCTCCGGTCATTGTAGATACGTGTGAGCCCTGCTGGGTGTTTGCCTTTAGTTTTTTCCCCCCACGGTAACAACGCACAAGTTGCAAAGCGCAGAGGATTAAAAGGCTGGCGCTGAACAGCAGCTCCCGGCGCCCGGCTTCCCAGGGGCCTGGCCTCGGCGCCCGCTTCGTGCGGCTCTGTCTTCCAAGCGTGCGGGTCTCCTGTGTCTGAGTAACGTCCGTGTGCTGCGCCTTTTGACCCATCGTCTTGAGCCTTGCCCGCTGACTTCCTTTCTGGCGGATTCAGGCTGAGCACTCACGGACCCTCTCTGCTTCCCCTTCCCCATCCTCCAGTACAGTCCTCCTGCGCGATTTCTGTTCAGCCAGCGTTCACGGTTGTCGTGCGGACACAACAGTCACCCGCCTCCTGGACTCGTCTGGCCAGACCCTCTGCGTCTCCTTCCCATTCCCCACCTAGTTGTTGTCTCGTGGTTTCCGTGGCCAAACTTTCTTTGGTGGCCAACTCTCATTCCTGCAGGGCCCGGAGCCTCTCTGCCTAACTTTGCACAAGGTCAACCACGTCTCGTGAAAGGTCAACCACGTCTCGTGATCTGTCCGTTTGGTCTGTCGCTTAGATGTATGAAAGACTTTGCAGACAATTCAGCTGTGGTGGGAGTGTTGTTACGGTTTTGTTACAATCTCGGGTGCAAGGGGAGAGGCCCCAGGAGGCCAGTCCCCAAGGTGATCTCAGTTAGGGATTTTGTATTTTGCAGGGAAGTTTGGAATATTTTACAGGGGAGGTTGGATTATTGTTAGAGTAAATACAAAAAGAATCCCAGCTAAAGGTCATCTGGGTGGGTAGGTTTCCTAGGAAATTCCTTGCAAATTATATCAGGGAGGCCAATCTTCCCAGAAGGAGGCTATGAATTTTATCATCTGTCAAAAATCAGAGCTGGATTAAAGTGGTAAGAACAGATTTTATTCAAAAAAAGGCTCCGTCCCAAGCCAGGTTTAGACTAATTTGGGGGGGGGTAAGATTTTATTTTTAAGTAATCTCTACCCCCGAGTGAGGCTCAAACTCACGACCCCAAGATCAAGAGTTGCGTGCTCCCGACTGAGCCTGCCAGGCGCCTCTAGACCAATCTTTATACCCTCTTTTTGACCTAGACCTCGCCTCTGACTTGCTCAAGAATGCGTCTTGCTGCATTTCGTTTCTAAGAACATAAACGAAAAGTGTTGCCCGGGTCAGCACTTCCCAAACAACATGTGCACAACCACCGTCCCCCACCAGGGATCTGTCAAATGCAGATTCTGGCACAGCAGGGCTGAGGTGGGGCCTGGAACTCTGCATTTCTCATGAGCTCCCGAGGGATGCTGGTCTGGGGGGCCACCCTTTGAGGAGTGACGGAGGGCATTTTTGGTTGCTAGGTACATCTCCCATTGATGATAGGCTTGGGTGTGGGTTTCATTTGTGTGGCACACACCCGGTTGTAGTTACCAGCAGTAGCTACACACACACACACACACACACACACACACACACACACACGAGCCAGTTTCCTATATTAGGGAAGGCCTTACCTGTGCAGCATGGAGTGGTAATCTCTTACAGTCTGTGCACCTGGGCCTAGAATCTGACCCTGAACTCCCTCCTTATATACGCTGGGTTCTGTGAGGCCTCTTCTACAGCTGGCTACAGCAAGAAGCAATGATAAACATCTCCTTACCGTTTGCCTCATAAAACCAAGGTCACATGAAATATAATATAAAAACAAAACAAAACAAAAAACCTCCCAGCTGTCAAAAATCAGCGCCTGGATTAAAGTGGTAAAAACAGGTTTTCTCCAGAACTATTGCAATAAAGGAAAAGAGACATCAGTATAGACCGGTGTTCAATTCCAAATGTAGCGGGGACAGGTGGGGATTTACGGTGAGGGAGCAGGAGGAGGGCAGCGGGTGGAAAATCGCTACGAGGACAATACATCAAGGGGCAGGGGGCTTCTGGCTGATCCGACCCAGCAGGACTCTGGCCGGAGGCAGGCCGGGGGGTCAGGCGTCACCCAGGGGCCGGTGGAGGATGGGGAACCCAGTCAGGTATCTGGGAAGCGGAGGGTGATTCTGTGAAACTGACTCAGCAGGGTTCTTGCTAAAACTGGATTTGACAAGGAAGTTCGCGGATGGGGCTGCCAGAAGGTTCAGGAGCCTGACAAAGAATCTTTGTCCCAACCTTCCCCTCATTAACCCTTTTGAGGTTGATTTGAACGCTTTCCAGAATTGGAGAGAAAAGGAAATATTCTATAATGGAGAGAGAATGGGAAGCAAAATTTCTTACGGGTCTGGTAGGTTCCAAGTAATTTGCAAATGTTTCCTCCTCAAACTTCTTGTCTCATGTGGGGGGAGGAGGCTCAGCAAGGACAGGTGACTGCTGGGGTCAGAGGCCAGTGTCCACTTCCTCATTCACAAATGTGGGTGACACACGCAGAGACCGTGCTAGGCCCCGGGGATACAGGGGGAACGAGTGTCACCACGGCTGGGGAAAGGTCCCTGGTCTGCGCTTGGGTGCGGCTGGGGCTCCCGCTTGGCTTGGAGGAGAGGGAAGTCCTCCCTGCTGGTGTCTGCACGGAAAGCTGAACCACAGGAAGCCATGGGCCAGGAATGAAGAGGGAAGGGCATTGCAGGTGGCAGGAACAGCATGTGCAAAGGCCGCACAACAGGTCACCACTAGCGGGGTGGCCCTGGGACCGGAACCCTGTGCTTCCCGACCCCAAAGAGCATGGTCTCCCCACCAAGGCCTCTGCTGTTGTGCTGCCCCGTGTCAAAAAACAAATCCCGACTTAGGAAACAGAGACTGTCTTGTTAAGGATGATTGTGAGGGTGATTCTCTCCCGCCAGGGAGAATGCTCTGACCAGGGATCTGCCACGGAAGAGTTCAGCAAAAAGGACACTTCCTTCGTGGGAGGAGTGGGGTGGGGGAGGGGGAGCAGGTGTAGGGGAGGGATGAGGTCACCCTGTGAGGCTGCAGGGGCGGAAGAAGTTTCCTTCTGCCCTTTACTGTTCTGTGGCTGGGCTGATAATTAAATTGACATGAGGTAGATTACCAGGAGAAAAACAAAAGTTTAGGGGCACCTGGGTGGCTCAGTCGGTTAAGCGTCCGACTTCGGCTCAGGTCATGATCTCACGGTCCGTGAGTTTGAGCCCCGCGTCGGGCTCTGTGCTGACGGCTCGGATCCCGGAGCCTGCTTCGGATTCTGTGTCTCCCTCTCTCTCTGCCCCTCCCCTGTTCATGCTCTGTGTCTCTCTGTCTCAAAAATAAATAAACGTTAAAAAAAAAAAGAAAAAAGTTTAATCAAATGCATACCTCCTGTGAACATGGCAGAAAAAAACGGAGTCACTCCCCCAAATGGCCAAAGCCATCACCTTAGATACCACCTCCGGCTAGAGACCTAGGAGATGTCGGGGTGAGGGATCAGTTGTGGGAGGGGGCCAGGAAAAGCACCACCAACAAGGCGAGGGTGTGGTGTGCATATAAGTCCACACCGCCTCCACTGATGAGTTTCTAGAGATCTCTGGAGACCCCCGCATCCGTGGAGATTTCTCTTAGAATGAAATGTCTCTTACCAAAGGGTACCTCTCCCCTACCTTCAGAGCTTCTGTGCCTGCAGTTTCTTAAAAATAACCAATTTAAGATAATATGCCAAAGAGGCATATCTAGGGGGTCTGTTCTCCCCTTCAGTCAACACGTTCTCGGAGCAGAGGCTGGGCCCACGGGACCCGTGCCTGCGGACTGGAGTTTCCTTCCGGTGGAAATGCTTAAAGTTGCGGCTCAGGCAGCAAACGCAGCCTGATGCTTTCCCGAGCGCCCCACGCCCCTCGGTCGGCTCTCGGTAAGGGCAGGAGGTAGATGCAGAGCCCAGCAGACTCTCCAGGTCAGCAGCTTGTTCAAGGCCTCCCACCTGGTTCTGGGAGCAAACTCCCAAGATTTGACCTTTGTGTATAAGTTTGCGGAGTCCGTCACGGTCTGCTAGAAATTTAACGTATGTAGACGGGCCTGGTCCACAGCCTGTTCCTGGCAGCGGTCGGGCCGTGCCGCGATGCCTTGGAAAGTCCTTTCCCAGCTAAGGAACGACGTGCATAGCATCAGTGACTTGTCCTCCTTCCTACCGGGAAATGACTGGATGTGTCTAATCCAGCGCTGACGCCAGAACTGTCACATCGAGGAACTCTACTTCCCGTGGGAAAGCGCGGGCCTGGCGTGGAAGCCTAACAAGTAGTTCCGGCATTTCTGGCACGTCAGGCACACCGCTGTCGAGGTCTGGGAACCTCGGGAAAAGAGGGGCGGCCCCACGCCCAGCCGGCGTTGGTGGCCCTTGTTCCCTGGTCTCTGAGAACACGGGGATTTAAAAGCAGTTGGGAAGGGCGCCTGGGTGGCTCCGTCGGTTAAGTGTTCGACTTCAGCTCGGGTCATGGTCTTACCGTCCGGGAGTTCGAGCCCCGCGTCGGGCTCTGTGCTGACAGCTCGGATTCTGTGTCTCCTCTCTCTGCTCTTCTCCCGCTCATGGTGTCTTACTGTCTCCTTCAAAATTAAATAAACATTAAAAAAAAATTTTTTTTTTTTTTAAAGAAAGGATCTGAAACCCTGTAAAAATAAGGCATTGTTGAAAAGTAAAGGAACACACAAAAAATTAATTAATTAAAAAAAAAAAAGGAAAGGAAAGGAACAAGGGAAGAGCCTCCCCCACCCCTACTCCCTATATTCCCAGCCTCTCTCTCTCTGCCCTGCTAATCTGTTTGTGGCTGAATCAGTCTCAGGCAGCTCCCAACTCAGGAATGTCTTCCCTGGGCCCAGAGAGCGTTCTCTTTGAGATGTGAGGAGGCTAATGCCCTCTGTGTCCTGGGAGGGGATGGCCAGACTCCACCGGCCCCAGATTAATCGCAAACCTACGTGAGGACTGAACGCAAAGAGCACGTTTTCTTTCTGTGTTTGCGGTCCCTTCAGCGGGTGGCCTGGGGGTGGTCCTCGCGTCGTGGTTTAAAGCTATATTTTGTGGTTTAACACTTACAGCACTGTTCTCTTCTACCTTGGTGGAGAGGTCTGTCATCCAGGGCTCTTGGACCAAACTTCAGTCAGGCGCCTGGACCTTCTCGTCGGCCCTTCCATGCACTTCCTCGTCAAATGCAGCGTTAGCAAGAGTCGAACCCCTTCTCTCTCCCCCACGGCACGTCCCCGCCGTCCCATCTCCATCTCGAAGGTCCTGAATAGAGTCGACCTCACCGTCCTCAACAAGTGTCACTGCACGCGTTTTCCTTACCGGTAGTAGTAACGAGATGTGAACCCTTCTACCCTCTCACGTTCTTTGGAGGCCTGCAGGTGAAACAGACAAAGACAGTTTAGCAAGAGAAAGTCCGATTTGTATTCATGCTGGTAGCGGGAATTTGCAGAAAAAGGTCTCTGGAGGCTAGAAGTGAGGGCTCCTGGGGAGAGGAGGGGAGGACACTTGCAGGAAAGCAAGACTTCTGGAAAACATAATGAGCCTTTTGAAAAGGTGACAGGCATGATGGTTTCGCGACAGTGCCACTGATGAAGTTTTGGGGTGATGGTGGGGTTCGTGGGGTCCGGAGCCGACAGCCGAAAAAGAATTCTTGAGATGTCTTGGGTGCCAAAAGGCGATTTTGTGAAAGCACGGGGACAGGGGGACGGGACCCGTGGGCAGGAAGAGCTGCGCTGGGGTTGTGATGGGTGACGGGTTGTATCCCCTCAGGTCGGGAGGGGGGCAGGGACAGGGTAAGTCTCTAAGGAATCTTGGAAGCAAGGTTTCCGGGACCTTGAGGGACTAGCTGTTGCTAGGGAGATGCCATTTATTACCATTTAATAAAACCTCCGTCCTGAGACCCTTCAGATGTGTATCGGGGGCCATGAGCTTGGAGTGGGATTGCCAGCATATATCTTGGGGCCGTCGAGATAAAGGAAGTTGACTTACAGGGTCCCCGAGGTTGCGATCATGTTAAGCCGAGATTCCCTTTTGCCCCCCGCAAAGTGTCACCATCGAGGCAGCCGAGCTCCTAGAGGGTGGTCACTCTGCTCGTTTCCAGGACTCATCAGTGGGCCGTAGGCAGTAAGGGAATTTAGTGTCTCCTCTGCCTTAGTTTCCCACGTCACCACGCCAAGGACTTAAACCCCATTCCTTATCCTACTTGGCAGGGGGGAGTGCTAGCTTACGCTCTGCCCCTCAGCCTGGGAAGGGCACTTGCGACCCTTGGATCCTCTCCGGAGGCTCTGCGTTCGGGCAGATAAAGAGAGCTCGGAAAATCAAACAGCTCCAAAAACCCCTCTCGCTCTGGACCCGTTCCCTGGCTTCCTTCTTATCTGACTTTGCTGGGAGTCCAGGAAATCCTTTACTTCCCTCCTCCCAAGTAAGGGGAAGTTGAAATCACTCAGGCCCTTTCCAGAGTCAGGCAAGAAGCAGGCTGGGGCCTCCAGGCCCCGGCTTCCCCCCACCCCCACCCCCCCACCTCCCGCCGTGACCTGGCCTCACCCCGCAGCTGACTTCCCTTGAGTCCTGCCCACACAGCCCACCGGGCCCCACGAGCAGGACCTGGCGTGTCCACCTACAAGCCCTCGTTTACCCCCGCGGGGCTGTGATTTGCTGGGAAGGAGTCGCTTCTGTCCTGCAGAAAACCAGAGGCTCACCGCGCAGCCCCCGTGACCTGAGATTCCGGAGTAGCAATGAAGGGTCTCATTCATTCGGCCGCCCGCGCTGTCCACCCACAGGGGGAGAGCGCGGGCGGAGAACTGCTTTTCCACCCAAGGACCCCTCACCGCCCTGGGTGCCGGGCCTGGCTCACTGCCTTCATCTCGTTCACTGCTCCTCCGGACAGATTTCTGAGGCCCCATTGTCCCCCACCCTGCAGATGAGGGCGTGGGGGCCGGAGGGACAGCCGCTGCCAGGGCCCCGCAGCCAGCGAGTGTCGGGGTTTGGACGCCGGCCGTGCCTGACCCACCCAGCGACAGGCAGTGACAAGAGTCTCGTTCGTCTGCGTTGAAGCTCACAAAACATAAACGAGTCAAAGTATCGCAAGTACAAAATGTCTCGGACGGGTTTCCGTTTTCTGTCAGAGGCAGTTCACGAAGACGTCGAAAGGGGGCGCGGTGAGAGGCGCTTCTCTTGACTTTCTAGCCCACAACGGCACACGGGCTCATTTGACAGAGGTTCTAGAAGTTCTTTTTTTTTTTTTTTTTTTAATATTTTTTGTTTTTTTATTTATTTTTGAGACAGAGAAAGACAGAGCATGAGCAGGGGAGGGGCAGAGAGAGGGGGAGACACAGAATCCGAAGCAGGCTCCCGGCTCCGAGCTGGCAGCACAGAGCCCGACGCGGGGCTCGAACTCACGGACTGTGAGATCATGACCTGAGTCGAAGTCGGATGCTCAACCGACTGAGCCACCCAGGCGCCCCAGGTTCTAGAAGTTCTAAAGGTCCCACACGAGCGGACGGTCGAGTGCTTTTGGAGCTTTCTTGTGCTAGAGCGTCAGCAGCCCCCAAAAGTCCCTGTGACAAAGGGCCTTTGCCGATGGGTACCATTCCACAGTCTGCGAGGGGGACACTTTGGGGCTGGGATTTGTGTCCTTGTTTTCAGCCCCGCCAGCCTGTCGGGTAAGCACATACCACGTGTCTGGTACCATCTGATGGTGGTGCCACCAGGCCCGGCCCGGCTCTTCCGGCACCTTCATCCGGAAGGTGCCGAGTTGACCTGTCATCCCAACCCGAGGCCTGCAGCCTGCGGCCCTGGTGTGTGTCGGGGACAGGCGCAGAGGGTGGCCTGGCCCTGGGGGGCTCTCGCTCTTTCCCACGGGACCTGAGGCGGGGCCAGAGGGAGGGGACCCCAGTGTTACAAGTTATCGTGGGCACGCGTGGCGTCTCCCACCCCAAATGTGCCTTCATCTCAGGTCCGTGAGAACTGTGGCCGTCCCAAGACAAAAGTCCCGTGACACAGTAGCAAAGCGTGTTTCATCAGGCATTTTAAGTGCTTCTCTCTGAAGGAGGAATGGTTGAAACTAGGTGTTCAAAGCTGTGCTTTCTATCTGCTTTCGGCAGTGTTTACATCATATGTCTGGGGCGCCTGGGTGGCTCGGTCGGTTGAGCGTCCGACTTCAGCTCAGGTCACGACCTCGCAGTCCGTGAGTTCGAGCCCCGCGTTGGACCCTGTGCTGACAGCTCGGAGCCTGGAGCCTGTTTCAGATTCTGTGTCTCCCTCTCCCTTCGCACCTCCCCCACTCGCACTTTGTCTCTCTCTCTCTCTCTCTCTCTCTCTCTCTCTCTCTCTCTCAAAAATAAATAAACTTAAAGAAAAAAAAGCTAACACCCTACTATGCACATTTTTTGAAAGTAAGGTCATATCTTATCATCATTTGTCAGCTTGCAAACATTTTCCTTGGAATACGCCGGGCTCCCCTGTGCTTCCAAATCCCGTACTTTTGGGGCAAACACAATAGTTGGGACCAACCACAGGCCAACGGCACTCGTATCAACCTCGGTCACGTTCCCCAAAAGGGAGGCGTGGGCGCGTTTACTTGGTTTGTGTTGAGGAACTTTCTTTGTCTTCCAAAGAATGCATGAGAAAAGTTCCTGTCTTGGAACACGAAGCTCTCGGCCGTGACTTGCCAGCCGGAGTAATCAGACGCCGGTTGACGGAGCTCAGAGAGGAAATACCCTCTTGGTTGCCAGGTCGCGAGGAGAGGCAGCGGCCTGGACCCTGGGACTGTCAGGAAACAACTGTTTCTGAGGGTGGGGGGTGGACAGTCTCCTCTCCATCAGTTCCGGACGTGGCTGGAACCAAGCGTGAGAACCAGGCCGCGGATCTGTACCCCTGGCCTCTGTGAGCCGGAGAAGCCTGGGGTGTCTCAGATGTTTTATTCTCAATATCAACCCAACACCGGAAGCAGCCCGAGACAAAAAGGGGCAGTCGAGCGAACGAGGCAGGGCACGGCCGCGCGGTGGGAAGTGCTCATGGCATGTCGATGGGCGAGGACGAAGGTCTCTGCGTCCTGTAGGGTGCCGTTTACACAGAGTCCCAAATCGGACACAAGTCATTCTGTGGTGACAGAGGTCAGAAAACTAGTTATTTGGGGAGGACGGGGGACCGGCCAGCAGTGGGGAGGGAGCTTTGGGGACCTGGTCCTGAGACTCACCTTATCAGGGCAGTTAATCCGTGTCTGCGAATGTGAAGACAACGCCTAGATTTTGTGCTCTTTGCTGTGTGTGAGTTACGGCTCCATGAAAAGGCCAGCCCGCCGTGTACCGACGATGTGACTTTGTCTGGGAAGGTCACGGACAGGAGCACTAGGCCGTGGTGTCGAAGAATTATAGTGGGCTCACTCCCTCTGGGGAGTGGGTGACCTGGAGTAGGGTGACGGGTTTCTGGGGGAGGGGAGCTGGTCAAGGAAGAGCTCTTGACCTGGGGCTGTGGTCACACAGGTGTGCCTCTCCCTGATCTCCACCTGTTTGCCGAGGATCTGGGATTTTGTTTGAACTCTGTGCCTCAATAAAAGGTCATTAAAAGGGGCGCCTGGGGGGCTCAGTCAGTTGAGCGTCCCAACTTCGGTTCGGGTCATGATCTCGCGGTTTGTGGGTCTGAGCCCCGCGTCGGGCTCTGTGCTGATGGCTCAGAGCCCGGCGCCTGCTTCAGATTCTGTGTCTTCCTCTCTTTCTACCCCTCCCCGGCTCGCGCTCTGTCTCTCTCTTTCTTAAAAATAAACATTAAAAAAAAAGATCATTAAAAAATAGCATGTACAGTATGGTCCCTTTTTTGGTGGAAAATATATATGCAAAGAAGACCTTGGGAGGGGGGGCATCATGTTTCTTTCCTGCAGCTGCTGTAACAAATTCCCACAAACTCAGTGGCCTGAAACAACACAAGTGTGTTTTCTTTATAGTTCTGGGAGTCTGAAGTGCGGCTCAGGTCTCGCTGAGCTGAAATCAAGGACCCTACAGAAAGACCCTTGTGATTCCGTTGGGCTCCCTGGAGAATCCCGGCTGATCTCTCTGTTTTGTTTGTATTTATTTATTTTTTGAAGAGTTTATTACTTTTTATTTAAAAAAATTTGTTCAGCGTTATTTTTGAGAGAGAGAGAGAGACAGAGACAGAGACAGAGAGAGAGACAGAGCATGAGCAGGGGAGGGGCAGAGAGAGAGGGAGACACAGAATCCGAAACGGGCCCCGGGCTCTGAGCTGTCAGCACAGAGCCCGACTTGGGGCTCCAATTCGGGAATGGCGAGATCACGACCTAGACCAAAGTCAGACGCTTGACCGACTGAGCCGCCCAGGCGCCCCACTGAAGATTTTACTTTCAAGGGATCTCTGCCCCCGACATGGGGCCCGAACTCACAACCCCGAGTTCAAGAGTCACGTGCACTACCCACTGAGCCGGCCAGGCGCCCCTGATCTCCATATTTTAAGGTCAGCTGATTAGCACCCTTAATTCCATCGGCTTCATCGTGTGGCCCCTTATCCCCTGTGTGACCTAACATATCACAGGTTCCAGGCTTCGGATGTGGACACTGGGCGACATCCTTCTGCCGACCGCGGGCATACCGGAAAAAGTTGAGAAGGCTGGTCTTCCGCCCACGCCCCGCCCCTTTTTCCCCTCGTCTGTATTTTCAGCAGTTTTCCTGGGAACGCATGTACCGCTTTTGCAGTGAGGCGATTTGAATCTCACGCCACTGTCTCGCCGAGGCGAGAGCATCCCGGTGTGGTGCCGAGCACCTGATCGCATGCCTGAGCCTCTGACGTTCAGAGAGATGAACCCAAAGCGCCGAAGCCTCGAGCAGACCGCCACGCGTTGTCACTGCCCTTGGAGCCTCTCGTGCTCCTGGACAGGCGAGAGCCATCTTCTTAGCCAGAAGAACCGCTCTTCTGCTTAAAACTCCGATCAGGCTTTCAGGTTTAACTTTTGAAACAAAAGGATGCTCCACACGGGGGTTTTTTGTAAACAGGTGAAACAAACACATGACGATACTCCGGGGTTCCTTGTCCCCGCAAGGTCGCCCGCTCACCTCCCCCCCCGTGTCCCAGACGGGGCAGTGCTACCTCTGACCACAGGAGCGTCCGCACGGTTGCTTCCCGGCCAGCCCCACCCCCCACTCTTGGGCACCTTCTGGATCACGGGCCAAGTGCACCCGAAAATGTAGCTGCGGCCACACAGCAGGTGAAGAACCAGTTAAGAACGGATACCAGCCTGGGGGAATCTGTCTGTCGGCACGTCCTTCCCGGAAACACTGCCGGGCCGAGCGGACCACTGTCTTTGGGACAAACAGCAGTTCAGAAGTGAAGATCTCCGAGGCCTCCGTGCTTCCCGCGAGTGCGACACAGTTAAACACGAGCTATCCCTTCTTATTGTTTCCACATTAGGCCATGGTTGCTCCTGGTGTGCTGTAAACACAACCTCGTATCCTATCTCAAAGACCTAAAATACTCCCCGGGGTGGGAAGGAGAGGCCACTGTCTGTGCTATCCCTGCTTAAGTGAGACCTTTTTATTTATTATTTTATTTTATTTTATTTTATTTTATTTTATTTTATTTTATTTTATTTTATTTAAATTTTTATTTTATTTATGATTATTATTTTTAAAAACTTTTAATGTTTATTGATATTAGAGAGAGAGAGACAGAGACAGTGCATGAACAGGGGAGGGGCAGAGAGCGAGGGAGACAGAATCTGAAGCAGGCTCCAGGCTCTGAGCCGTCAGCACAGTGCCTGATGCAGGGCTCAAACTCATGAACAGTGAGATAATGACCTGAGCCGAAGTCAGATGTTCAACCGACTGAGCCACCCAGGCGCCCCTAATTTTATTTTGGAGAGACAGGGTACAGGTGAGGGAGGGGCAGAGAGACAGAGAGAATCCCACAAGGGTCAGAGAGAGAGAGAGAGAAGCGGGGCCCTCCCAAAGCAAAGTGGGGCTCAGACTCCCCAACTATCAGATCGTGACCTGAGCCAAGGTCAGATGCTTAACCGACTGAGCCACCCAGGTGCCCTACGTGAGACCTTTCTAACAATACCGGGTGGACCCCCTGGAGATCTGTGATAAATGCCATTAGCATAGAGGTCCTAGGAGCCTCTCCTTTCCCTCCACCCCACCTCCTGATTCAGGAGTCGGGCACAAACGTCAAACCATTGAGTCCCCGTGGGCTCGCATTTTCTGGAGGCCCACAGCCATGAAATGCTGGAACAAAGGTCCCCTCAGGTCCTACTTTCAGATCTGTTTTCTTGTTTTGCCTTGAATCATTCACTCTAGAAAACTTCCCCCTTCCAGCTCTTTCCTGGGTCTGGCGTCCACCGGTTACAGATAGACCGCTGAATGCAAATGTGGGTTTTTCTCCTGGGGACTGTCAGGCAGAGCGTTTCTGTGGTTGTATCAGCTGCTTAATGCTCCAGGCCCTTGGCCTTTGGCAGCTAAGTTTGGTCGTGGGAGATGTTTTCCAAGTACCTGGGAGTACTTGGCAGAATAAAGCAGGAACACTTACATTGAAAAGCCTCTCTGTCAAGCCCTGTTTTGAAGTCCGTTCATGGTGCCGTAAAGGAAATTAAAAGAAAGAAATGAAAGAGCTTTGACTCGTATGTCTTTGTAAACCCTACAAAAATTCACAAGGCTGTAAAGATGCGAACGAGCCCATTTTGGGGTGTTCTCGCTCCTGGAGGGAGTTGGTGTATCTGTGGAATGGCTAAATCAGGCAGAATCTTTTATTTTTTTTAATGTTTTCATTTATTTTTTAGAATGGGAGAGCACGAACGGGGGAGGGGCAGAGAGAGAGGGAGACACAGAATCCCAAGCAGGCTCCAGGCTCTGAGCTGTCAGCACAGAGCCCGACACGGGGCTCGAACTCACGGACTGCGAGATCGTGACCTGAGCTGAAGTCCGACGCTCAACCGACTGAGCCACCCAGGCGCCCCATTATGAGAGCATTAATGACAGTGTGAGCAAAACCCCCGACCCTGAGTCCAGAGGAGAGAGGAATTAATTCTGACCTTAGCATCTGGGTGTTACACGGAGGAACGGAACCGTGAGGGGTGGAGTGGGATTTCTCAGAGCAGATACTGGGACCAAAGCCCTTCTAGGTGGGAGAGGCTCAAAGTTCCAGAAAGGGAGAGAGGCGTGTGCTTCCCGGAACAGCAAGCCCTTGAGCCCCAGCACGATGGACTTGGCTCTTGGGGCAAAGTTAAATTCAAGTCAACTATTCTGGGGACGCCTGGGAGGCTCAGCCTGTTGAGTGTCTGATTCTTGATTTCGGCTCAGGTCATGATCTCAGAGTTCGTGGGATCCAGCCCCACGTCGGGCTCCACACCATCAGCGTGGAGCCTGCTTGGGCTTCTCTCTCTCCCTCTCTCTCTGCCCCTCCCCCTCCAAAATAAATGAACATAAAAAAAAAAAAAAAAGAAACCCAGTATTTTGATTGCTGTTTTTGTATTGTCTTTACAAGTCTGAGAACTAACACAAACACACAAGGTCAGGATTTTCGATTTGAAATTCAAAGAGGCACTTTTACCAGCGACAGCGTGTTCGAACAACCGTGGAGGTCCACAGACTTTTCCGCAACCTCTGCCCATTCCTCCAAGAAGCCACCAGGCAAGATACTCGACCACCGACTGTAGAATTGACCCTCCTTCGTGGACTGTGGATGTGAGTGGGGGGCCAGGCCTCGGGCTGGGGGAGATTTTGGACCGTGACTTACAGGCCAACACCCCATGTTTACAAAATTAAATGTTCAGCATCCTTTTGATGCCATAGGTGGTGCTCTCTGGGCCCTTTGAGCACCGCTTACCCCGCAGTCTCCAGCCTCTCTCTTCTCTGCAGGAAACGCTAGCAAACTAACCTACGTGCAGAGGCACTTTCTGGGTGCATGCAGAGACGCAGAGACCCGACCAACGTCTTTGCAAACGACTGGTGTTTTATTTTTTTTTTAATTTTTTTTTTTCAACGTTTTTTATTTATTTTTGGGACAGAGAGAGACAGAGCATGAACGGGGGAGGGGCAGAGAGAGAGGGAGACACAGAATCGGAAACAGGCTCCAGGCTCCGAGCCATCAGCCCGGAGCCTGACGCGGGGCTCGAACTCACGGACCGCGAGATCGTGACCTGGCTGAAGTCGGACGCGTAACCGACTGCGCCACCCAGGCGCCCCCGACTGGTATTTTTAAAAACTCTAATAAGCTATTCTTGCCGGCTGAATGGATGTTTTGACAGCCTAATGGTGATCGATGTGTTCCACAGCTTCTAGACAGAGCTGATGAATTATAGAGTAACTTCACGGATCAAGCCCTAGAGGAGAATTTGCTCCACGGGGTTGGTCTGTCCCCAGCGATGGCTCAGGAAAACCCATCCCCCTGTTGGCCTTGGCCGTCTCCTGCAGGAAGAAACATTCTCAGGGCTGAGGGATTAGGTGTGCCTTCATTACCGCGGAGCTGGAGGCAAAAGGTTAAGTTTGGGTGGGGGGGGGGGTGTCAGATCTTTGAGGCTCCCTGAAGACCCCTGCCCGGCCCTCCCCCGTATTCCCATCTCTCTAGCTGCGGATGTACGTAGGAAGGCAGAATGGGCCGTGATGGGACCCGGCAGGGTCAGAAGACCCTAAAAACAAGAGCTCCTGTGCCAGCCTGGCACCCATGTGCCCTTGAACCCGCGACCGGAAGGCCTGAGACTTGGGGGCCCAGCAGCAAGACTGGCCTTTCATCTTGGGCGGCTGCGGGGTCAGCGGGATGGCAGGAATAACGTGATTTTCTAATCACACCCAGAAGGCCAACAGGTCCACCTGGCTTAGCTTGGTCACCCCAGTGGCTCACGAGCTGGGGGTGTGTGGCTGCTCAGAGCCACGAAGGGTGGGCATCGCAGAGGGCTCTTTGGAAGGGTTTGGAAAAAGTGCTGCTTTCTTCAACCTAACGCCTCTTATCCGGGCAGGCTCTCAAGGGGGTCCGTCTCCACAGAGAGGCCTTGTCTCCCTCTTCTCGACCGCTACAAACCGATGATCTTAAAATGTGTCGTCCAACCAGGTCACTTCTGAGAGTGACAGGAGGGCATTGTGAATAATTACTCTGAGTCCACAGGCATACCCGGAGACTGCCTTGGGCCAACCGGGACACCTGTCACCCTAACTAGAAAGGACAAAGAAGGGAAGGAATGTGAACGAGGCCCCTTTGTCTCCACCCATGTCAGACTGTCCTTTGAGCCCTACACTTGCCCAGTGGCAACGGACACTTTTCTCTTCTGTAACGCGCAATCTCGGGCGCCACTGAGTCCAAAGGTGACAAAGGACAGAGTATTTCCAGCTGCCGGTCCAGGAATGGCATTTAACCCAGGGAGAGCACTGGCCGTGGCCAGAGAAGGTCATCTTTCCTGAGTCAAGGTTACATTTCCGCAGCACGGGAGCCTCTGTCACGTAACTGTTCTCACACGCGTGCGGGTAGGACACAGACCCGCTGCTGTCTCTAGTAACATCAGCATCACCTCTGTAAGCGCGTTCCTGTCTTTTTACGCACGGAGCGCAGGCTTTGGCTGGCAAGGTGATCCCAGGGGGTCCGGAACAGGAAAGAAGTAACTAGCACCTTCCAGTAGCCTCCCCACCCTCTTCGACGGGAGGGAGGCAGCGGCTGGCTTGGCTGTCTTCCCGAGCAGGGTCCCAAGAGCTAGATTAACAGCCAGGAAAATGAGCCTCCGCGCGCAGCGATGGGGGAAGGAAAATAAGAGTCTTCAGCAGATCACTTGGCCTCCCACCCTCCTTAGGGGTTGCGGGTCATTTCCAGGCCCCCGGCCACGCAAGAAGCACCTGCGTCTCTCAGGAGTTGAGACACCGAGGCTCAAATCACCGCAGTCGCTGGAGGAAAGGCTCACAAACGGCCCGTACCCTGTGGGAGAGGAGACCGGGTTGTCGTGAAGGCGTCCAGCTCTCTGGCAGGACAGGAAGCAGGGTTTCTTTTAGCCGCCTGCAGAACGGGGGGGTGTATGTGATGAACATCACTTAGGCTGAGTGAGTGCAAAATAGCACGTCCGAGGGCACGTAATGAGTAATATCTTCATCCCCGAGGAGAGGGCCAGTCTGGCCGAGAGATTGTCAACTGGAGATAAGAGTGGACAAGCACAGGGAGGAAGAACGTTTCCTGGACTCTCGTAAGGTCCCCGGCGAGGTCTGAAAATCAAACCGACAACGACGTTCGCGGAGAAAAACACCCAACGGTTACGGAGTGGAAGTTGTTTGTGGCACCGGGAGTTGTCACGAGGAAATGAACACGTGAGGAAACAGTTAAACCTGAGTATTTTTGTGCTGGGTTTGAGGCCGAGTGGAGGGTCGTGGAGGAATGTGACAGGTCAAAAATTAGAGGTAAGGGTGGTGAGCGGGGACACGCTCGGAAGGGCCGTTTGTTGGGATTCTTCCTGGCGTCCCCCTGGCGTCGGAGACGCCCCCTTTGCCCTGGGTGGAGGGAGGACACCTCTCACATCAGGATTTTTTTTTTTAATGTTTATTTCTGAGAAAGAGAGAGAGAGAGAGAGAGAGAGAGAGACAGAGCACGAACAGGGGAGGCGTAGAGAGAGAGGGAGACACAGAACCCGAAGCAGGCTCCAGGCTCCGAGCTGTCAGCACAGAGCCCGTCGTGAGGCTCGAACCCACAAACCGTGAGATCATGACCTGAGCTGAAGTTGGACGCTTAACCAACTGAGCCACTCAGGTGCCCCAGGATCGATTCCTTCCTTCCTTCCTTCCTTCCTTCCTTCCTTCCTCTCTTTTGTCTCTCTTTCTTTTCTTTCTTTTCTCTCTCCCTTCCTTCCTTCCTCCCTCCCTCCTTCTTCCTTCCCTTCTTTTCCCTTCCCCTTCCTTCCTTCCTTCATTTTTTTCTTTCTTTCTTTCTTTTTCTTTCTTTCTTTCTCCCTCCCTTCCTTCCTCCCTTCCTTCCTTTCCTCTCTCTTTCTTTTCTTTCTCTCTCTCCCTTTCTTCCTTCCCTTCCCCTTCCTTCCTTCCTCCCTCCCTCCTTCCCTTCTTCCTTCCTCTTTCTTTCTTTCTTTCCTCCCTCCCTCCCTCCCTGCCTTCTTCCTTCCTTCCTTCCTCTCTCCCCCTCTCGCTCTCTTCCTTCCTTCTTTTCTTTTTCTTTCTTCCTTCCTTCCTCTTTCTTTCCTTCCTTCCTTCCTTCCTTCCTTCCTTCCTTCCTTCCTTCCTTCCTTCCTTCCTTCTTTTTCTCTCATTTCTCTCTTTCTTTCTTTTCTTTCCTTTCTAGGCTTCACGCCCAGCATGGAGCCCAACGTGGGGCCTGAACTCACGACCTTGAGATCAACACCTGAGCTGAGATCAAGAGTCAGATGCTCAACCAGCTGAGCCCCCCAGGTGCCTCTCATGTCAGGATTTTATGACCTATGTCAGGGAAAAGTGGAGGGAGGTCGGCCTGAACTTCCTGCTTCTGTTGTCTTCTCAAGTTCCTTTAGCTTGCAATATTTAACGTGCCAAGATGCCAAATTTGGGGGTACCATGTCCTGAACCCCACCCAAGCATGTTCTTAAAAGTACAAAATGTGTAGGACCCATCAACCATGTACCCCCAGGAATGGCCTGTTCGATCTCCCGGCCTCCCCTCTCGCGTCTGAGCTCAGCTGGGGTCACACCGGAGCCCGTCACCGAGTCACCTCCGATGGACGGGGAAGCAGGTGCGTGACTCCCAAGCATGTGTCCTTGATCTTCTCCCCACCACAGTCTGAGGCTGCCCCAGAGGTTTTGTACCTCTCTCTACACGTGGATTGTGCTCAGATTTCCAGATTGCAGGTGTCCCCTTTCCAACGTGGAAACGTAAGACCCGCTGGCGCTCAGATGTGCGATTTAGATTCAACTAATCACGTGCTCCGTGGGAGGCTTGACTCAGCACTCACGCCGCAGGCAGGGGTAGGGGACAGGGCACGGTGTTGGAGGCGTCTACTGTGGCAGAGCGAGCCCGGTTCTGGAGACGGGAGCCAAGGTAGCAACATCCTGACTTGGCAGCTTCCCAATCCTGGTGCGGCCCCGTCGGTGAGCCGGTTCTCCGGTTGTTCCTGGAAGCCTGCCCGGTGGCGGCATCTCAGTAACCCCGTGAGCTCCCTGCCCCCCCACCCCCCTTCAGAAACCTCTTTGGCTTGAACCAGCCACAGCGGACTCTGTTGTCCGCGACTAAGAACCCCCCGGTGGACACAGAGCGAGGACAGCAGAGAGCAGGGAAAAGGGGGTTCAGGATACGGCAGAAGAGTCTAGAAAAAGATACGGGAAACTGACAAGGATTTTGAACAATGGCCCCGCCGCGTGCGTTCGCTCCAACCCTTACAACAGCTCTAGTTGGCGTGATTCTTCCCGTGTTACAGACGAGCAACTCGTCCCAGAACGGTGAAGGGTCCTGCCCAAGGCCACACCGCCTGCCACTGTGACCCGGGAATGGGAGCCCGGATCCTTTCACGCTAAGCCCGGGATCTCTCCACCTTATCACTCCGCCCAGGCCAGCCCCGCTTACGGAAGGGAGTAGGAGCGCCCCCTCCCGTTGCGTCTCCCTTCTCTGACCCCGATCTTGAAAGTGCAGTTTAGGGGCGCCTGGGTGGCTCGGTCGGTTAAGCGGCCGACTTCGGCTCAGGTCATGATCTCACGGTCCGTGAGTTCGAGCCCCGCGTCGGGCTCTGTGCTGACCGCTCAGAGCCCGGAGCCTGTTTCAGATTCTGTGTCTCCCTCTCTTTCTGCTCCTCCCCTGTTCATGCTCTGTCTCTCTCTGTCTCAAAAATAAATAAACGTTAAAAAAAATTAAAAAAAAAAAAGTGCAGTTTCCCCGTGGGCTCAACAGACCATGTGGGTCTTCATGAGTCAGGGGCAGGCAGCTCAGGCCTCGGAAAACACCGCAAAGGGTCCCCCACCGAGAGGGAGGGGTTACAGCAGCTCAGTGCTTTCTGCATTCGGCCACTGCTCCGTTGGAATTTTTTCTCCAGGCAGCGAGCGTCGCCCTTAGGCAATGACGCTTCGAAATGGGCATCACCAAAGGGTGACGGGAAGTCACCAAAACCTACGTTGTGGTTATGATGGCATGGTGGTGTTGCAGGTGATTTTTCTTTTCTTCTGGATGTGCGTCCGCCTTTAAACACGTTTCTAAGTTGAGCCTGCGCTCCGGTGGGTTTTCGCTGCGAGGAACAGAACATGTGGCGTGAAACTGGGCCGCCCGGTGAGGACGCCGATGGGTTCACGGGACTGGATGTCTGGCAGAAGGAGGGCCCCACGCGTGGCAAGGACACGTCACCAGAGACTCCCTCTGCTTCTTCCACCTCCTCCCCGTGGCCCCAGCATCCTCCCCACCAAACGCTGGCTCCTCTTACGCACACGGCCCAACGGTAGCAGCCTCAGGGACCCGAGCAGGCACGACAGGGCCAGACACAGACATAGGGGACTTCTGTTTCCGCGTCTCCCTTTTCAGAGTGCGGGAACCCTTCCGGCACCCCCTGGCAGACTTCCCTGTAGGTCTCATTGGTCACAACTGGGTGACACGCTCACTCCCAAATCTGTCTGTGGGAGGGGCGTCCGGGGGCTCAGTCGGTTGAGCCTCCGACTTCGGCTCAGGTCACGCTCCCGCGGTTCACAAGTTCGAGCCCCGCGTCGGGCTCTGTGCCGATGGCTCGGAGCCCGGAGCCTGCTTCAGATTCTGCGTCTCCCCCTCTCTCTGCCCCTCCCCCACTCTCACTTTGTCTGTCTCTCAAAAAAAAATAAACAAATGTAAAAATAAAATTAAAAAAAAAAATCTGTCCGTGGGAGAAGGGATGCCTTAGACTCACCTGGTCTACCTGCCGGAGGTGGCCCTGGGGCCCCGTAACGTGGACGGGGGCAAATGCCTGAACAAAGTCGGGGCGTTGAGGACTGAAGACGTGGGATGGGTGCCTTGTAGACAGTCTACTATGGCAGATGTTATTTTATAACTTAAACAATGACAGGGGCACCTGGGTGGCTCGGTCGGTCGAGCGTCCGACTCTTGACATCGGCTCGGGTCAGGGCCCCCGTGTCGGGCTCTGCTCTGGGCACGGAGCCTGCTTAAGACCCTCTCTCCCTTCCTCTGTCTCTCTCTGCCTCTCTCCCCGGCTCACACAGCGCGCGCGCGCTCTCCCTAAAATGAAACATAATAAAATAAATAAATAATTGCGCTAATTTTTTAAAAGCTGAAAATTACCGTCGTGTGGTCGCCCCGCCGTGGAGGGCTTTGGCGGAAGCGTGTTGCTGGGTCCGCTCGCGCGCCGCTCTTGATCTCAGGGTTGTGAGTTCGAGCCCCACGCCAGGCGCAGAGATTGCTACCAAAAAAAAAAAAAAAAAAAAAAAGTAAAGAAAGGGAAAGAAAATTCTTCCTATTATTCTCGCCGAGTGCAGGGTAGCTTTAACTACACTGAGACTGCTGAAACCTGAACTTCATCCCTGGCTGGCGAAGCTGTGGAGTGTTCCTTCCCTCCGTTATGTCACATGCTCGGCGCTCAGGAGCGCCGCGATTATAGATCTCCGAACCACAGACGCTTGGAAGAATAAATGGAACATTAAAAAGTCGTGCAGGTTATTGCCACTTGTTAGCTAAAGGATTTATAAGTCGGGACGATTCAGACTGCTACTCAGGGCCCATACGGAAATAGCTTAAGGCCAGAGACGTTCTTGGCTCAGCCGCGCTCAGCAGAATGTCCGAGGACGCACGGGCGCCTCCGTCCATCGGGCGCTCACGCACCGCCAGGTGGACACCGCCTGGCATTTCACATGCCTTCTGTGCTTATGGGTGATGGGCTTTCCACCACGACACCTGGGCACACAAATCTGGAAGCTGGTGAGCTGGAAGAAAGAACAAAACGCAAAACGGAGAGAAGCTGATGCAACGTGAAAACCCCCCGTTGAGCGTTGGAGTCGGTGTTGGGCTCAGAGTCTTTGCCCTGGAAGTTGCTTACCCTGTGTGTGCCTTGGTGCCCCCATCTGTAAAATGGGCTCTCCCGAGGATCAGTGAGGATGGGTGTGAAATGCCTAGCACCGGCCCAATGCGGTTGGTAGGTGGCCGAGGGGGCTGTTTTGGTCTCAGCTGGAGCTCTTAATTTAACTAAATTAAAGAGGGCGCCGTCTTCGGATGTCCTATGGGAAGAGAGGCATGGTCAGCCGGCTCCCGAGTTCTGAATTCTCTGCAGGGTTTAAACAACCAGGCCTCCCTGTACCTTGGTTTCCTGGAGTGTGGGATAAACTCAGGTCGTCAGCACCGGAGAGAGACTCTCTGAGCCGCTAAGAAGCCGGTCCCCAGAGAAGTCCTTCGCGTCCCTGCCTGTGATGCCAGCTCTTCCCCAGGTGCACGTCCTGAACCTTTCGACGAGGCCAGCCCGGACACAGAGGTCAGCCTTGGTCACCAAGGACAGAGATGTCTTTGTCCTCTGGCTTTGGGTGCTTCCTGAGCCTGCTGGTGGTAAAAAGTCTCCTTTCCCTGCTGTGTGAAGTTCAAAGGTGTACCTCTCGTCCCCGGGGGGTGTGGAGGAAGGTCACCTTAGCACTTCAGAGTGGAGTGAGCTCTCCGAACGTGGAGGGTGACCGGTGACCGGGGCTGCCGTGCCCAGCTAAGCGAGGTGACCGTCTCTGCCTGCATTTCCCCGACACCTTCAAGTCCTATCTAGCTTATAATTATCGAAGGCGCTTTACCAAGAAAGCCGGCAGGTCTGTGTCTCCAGCCATTCAGGCGAAGACTGGTCTTTTGAGCAGCACTCTGTGTTTGTTATTTTTGGGTTTGGGGGGAAATTTCAGATGGAGAAGGGCTTATCTAAATAAACAGAGGATGGTTCTAGTAACCAACCAGAGGCGTAGGCAGGGTAATAATAATCTCTGGTTACAGAACGTGCCCGAGGCAGAGCTATAAGATGTCTGGCTGTGGGAAGCCTTTGCATACAGCCTCACCGTTTACAAAGGGTTTTTGCAAACATTTTCTTATCTAAGCTTGAAAACCCCGTGAGAAACGTTTTCTGACACCAAATCCCATCAACATCCAATTAAAAAAAAAATTTCTTTTTCCCCCCTTTGCAAGAGCAAGGCCTCCGAAGCTGCTCTGGGCCACAGCCATGGTTCCATCAGGCGCTGCCATGGTAGGAAGGGCTGAGAGATGGGATTTTCAGCGAGGTGTGAAATGAGCAGATGCGTGGTTCTCAGCGGGAGGCCACAGAACATTCTGGAGGCAGAGCTGTCGGACGGCTGGCTGTGGGCGGCGCCCCAAATAAGGAATTGAGCGGAAATACTCCCCCCCTCACCATGTTCAAAAGGCTTTGGGGCGACAGGAGATTTTGGGGTCTGAGGCAGGCCTCTCTTTTATCTGTGTCACGGAGAAAGCGGGGGACCTCTGGGCCACAGACTGAAAGTGCTGCTGTCCACAGTTAGCCTTGGGACAGACGCTTCATTGATCAGATTTAGAGGGCTCAAGCTGCTGCTTCTTCTTTTTTTTTAGTGTTTATTTATTTTTGAGAGAGAGAGAGAGAGACAGAGTGTGAGCAGGGGAGGGGAAGAGAGAGAGGGAGACACAGAATCCGGAGCAGGCTCCAGGCTCCGAGCTGTCGGCACAGAGCCCGATGCAGGGCTCGAACCCATGAACCGCGAGATCACGACCTGAGCTGAAGTCGGGCGCTCAACTGACCGAGCCACCCAGACGCCCCGAGGGATCGGCTTCTCATTCCTCGCTCAGGGTCCCCTTGTTGTGTGACCTTTGGTCGGTCCCTTGTTAGCACTCGGTGGGTCCTGCCAGGCCAACCCCACCCCCAGCTTGTGTCACCAGCAGAGCAGCCTGGGGACCCAGTGCTGGCTTGCTAACCTAAGTCCCCCTCTAGCCTACAAGAAAAGTGCCACACAGCTGCATGGGGCGGAGACGCCAGGACTATATTTTGCGAAACAAACAAACAAACCAAAAAGAAGTATGATTGGATTGGCTATTTTTATTTCTCTGAGCCGGAAGCTGAAAGGCCTCAGGCCATCCTTTGTTGTCCTAAATCTCACTGGAGGAGTGCTGTGCTTCTCAGGGCACACGCAACAATTTGCCTCCTAAGCCAGGCTGCTTCCCTACGCTCTAGATGTCCTAGCCTGGTGACACAGAGGACAGACCGGGGTGGGGAGACCACCGCCCTCAAGGATGCTTCAGCTCAGTCCATGGGATGGAGAGATGTGTTTAATGCACTCAGAATAAAGGCTGGGGTGGGGTGGGGTGGGGGTGTGCCTGGGTGGCTCATTCGGTTGGTCGGCCGACCTTGGCTCAGGTCATGATCTCACGGTTCATGGGTTCGAACCCTGCATCGGGCTCTGTTGCTGCAACCCCGAGCCTGGAACCTGCTTGGGATTCTGTGTCTCCCTCTCTCTCTGCCCCTCCCCTGCTGGCACTCTCTCTGTCTCTCAAAAATACATAAACGTTAAAACCATTTAAAAAAGAAAAGAATAAAGGCCGAATGTAAGGCTCATGACTTCAACCCAACCAATATGTAATAGGGCTCTGGAAAAACGCCAGGTGCCAGGATAGGTGGGAGAAAATGAGTGCATATGGTCCTAGGACCCAAGCAACTTACAATTTGATGGGACACAGACCTGGTTCTTCTTTTCAAGTTTATTTTAAGAGAGAGAGCGAGCACGTGAGTGGGTAGGGGAGGGGCGGAGAGAGAAGGAGAGAGAGAATCCCAAGCAGGCTCCACGCTGTCAGCACAGAGCCCGACGACAAGTGGCTCGAAACTGCGAACCGGTAAGATCATGACCTGAGTCGAGGTCGAGAGTCGGACACTTAACCGACCGAGCCACCCAGGCGCCCTGACCCGATTCTTTTATAATCTCGTTGAAGACGGCTTGCCTTCAACGGAAGTGCCAAGCACATAAGCATCTAGAGAAAGAGCAGGTGACAAGAAAGGCTTCGGGGAGGGCTGTGGGAACTCAGCAGCTACCTCTTCGCCGTTTCCACGTCTGTCCTGTGCCATAGGCTGAGCACCTGGAGGGAAAATCTGCTTTTATATAGTGTATCTTCCCACACTCCCGCGCTCGATATGGTGTCTGAATAAATTAAGGAGCCGAATAAGTGTTTGCCCAGTTAACAAAGGCACGAATCAGGGAACAGGCAGCGGGGGGATGGAAATAAAATCATTCTGGACAGAGGAAAGCTGGGGACCAGATTTATAGAAGACCTCGGATGGCAGGCTTCGATGCTTACATTGATTTCTGTCGTCAGTGCAGGTGTCGAGTGAAGGGGTGAGTTTGCGTTGGTGGTTTCGAGAGAGAATATTCTGCCGGCAGCCTCAAGGGTGCCCTGGAAGAGGGAAGACTTGGGCGGCCAAACCAATTAAGAAAGCGGGAGCTCTGCCCTCTCCGGATTGAAAGGAAATGTTTCAGAGACGGGTAAGGTCGGATGATAACTTTTGCAAATCTGGCTTCCTGGCCTCAAGTTTTCCCAGGTTGGAAATGAGGCAATGGTATTCGCTCAAGGCCACTGGCTGACCGCCAGAGCGCAATTAGGAAGTTGTGCCTGTGGGGGAATCTACCTCCCCCAACCCCCAGACTTCCCCAGGCTGGAAACTTCGCCAGATGGCCCGTGTCAGGAGAATCTGTCACGTTTTGCAAGGCTGTCTTTTGCCACCAAAGGAGAAAGTAATCTCTTCCAGACGTGGAAGAGGGCTGACATGTCCCTGTGACTGACCAATGTGTAAAGGACCAACGCGGGGGTGGGGGGGAGGGCCGCCGGACTATAAGTGCCATCGGGCCTATCACACAGCCTGGATACTTAATTGACCCTGACTCTCAGTCACATTCAAAGGGATCATTCAGACCTTATTTCCCGTTTCTCTGGCTGCTGTGGGGAAGCGGTTGGGCTCCACAGGCTGGAATTTGAGCTGAGACTGTCACTTGGCTCCCAGCGTCTCTCCCCTGAATGACCCTCCCCTTAAAACATATCCCCAAACCTCTCGGTGTCACCACCTTCCCATGCTTCCCTCGGAATGACTCTTGAAAGGGCACCAAGAGCGATGGAGAAGATGTGGCTGCAGGGACAGTGACAGTGTCCCCAGCTCAGGTTACTTCTATTGGGGAAGACGTTAACAGCCACAGGGTCTGTGCCCCGGCCCAGGTGTGAGCAGCCCAGGGGTCCACATCCATCCACATCAGCCGGAGGTGGCCACACGGAAAACAGGAGCTTTAGATTCGGGCTCCTAGTGGACACTCAGCTGAGCAACCCAAAGGAACCAGAGGGTCTCTTTATGGATGCCAGAACTTGGGACTCTTCGGTTTCCATCCCAGGGTCCCCATCAAGGCTTCCGTCTACCCAACGAGAGGTGACAGCAGGTGAGGAGCTTATTAGGAAGAAGGCTCATGGAGCTGGGGGCTCACTCCAGGTGTCTCAGAATTCTCTCGTAGTACAACTTGCGAGTCTGAGGAAGAGAGCCAGGGGTGCTGCGGCAGATGAGCGGGGCCGCGTCACGTCACCTCCACCGGTGCTCCGCCGTCCCACCGGCCGTCCTGCCCTTTGCCTTGTCACGCACACACTACCGTGCGCGCACACGCGTTACATCCACAAAGCGCCATCAAGGAGGGGTGTTAGGTCCTCACCTTCGCTCTCCTCCTCCTTGCTGGCTGGGGGTGCAGGAAACATTGAGATAAGACAAGGCAGCAAGACGGAAGGACCCCATGGCCCCGCCGATGAGAGACGAGACCGCCCGCGTCCACACAGCCTGACTATCGGGACTCCTGTGTCGACACGACTCGCTGTGTGTCTGGAAAATTCCTGGCCGGGGAAGATAAGACCGTAAACCAACGAACGGCTTCACCGTTTGCTTCAGGAAACTCATGAAAAAATAATGTCTTCTAACAAAAGATGGCTCATCTTGGCAAACAGCTTGTTTAGCAGACGGCCGTGTACTCGTCGAGGCTCAAATCTTCAAGACCCGCTGCTTGCTGTACCCATCAGGTCTAAACAACTACATCACCGAACAGACCTAGTCCTTCTTGGTCCCGGTTTTGAGACAGCTGCCTCAAACGCTTAAGCCCAGACTCACATCCCCTGAAATGTGCCCCCAACCTCCCCCAGCTGACCCACCAAGAGTGTCTCCAGGCTGACTCTGGTTAAGGTGGAGCTCTCCCCTGCTGGACTTGACTTAATCACCGTAGCCTTGGGTCATCAGGGTGGTCCTTTTGGGGGAATCGGCAATTGATAGTGATGATGAGACACCATACCAGCCTTGGACGCCATTCACAGGGACATAAACTTCTGTTCTGTCATGACACATTTGCTTGGGGGTCCTGGGCACCGGCAGCCAGACCTGACCCCCGCACTTCTCCGTTTCCCCTTCCACACGGTACTCATCTTTTTTATATATTTTTTTAATGTTTACTTATTTTTGAGAGAGACAGAGACAGACTGTGAGCAGGTTAGGGGCAGAGAGAGAGAGGGAGACACAGAATCCGAAGCAGGCTCCAGGCTCCAAGCTGTCAGCCCAGAGCCCGATGCAGGGCTCGAACTCACGAGCTGTGAGATCATGACCTGAGCCGAAGTCGGACGCTCAACTGACTGAGCCACCCAGGCGCCCCTTATGTTTTATTTTATAAATTGTATATATGTATATTTTAATGTTTATTTATTTTTGAGACAAAGACAGAGCGTGAACAGGGGAGGGGCAGAGAGAGAGGGAGACACAGGATCCGAAACAGGCTCCAGGCTCTGAGCTGTCAGCACAGAGCCCGATGTGGGGCTCGAACCCATGAACTGTGAGATCATGACCTGAGCTGAAGTCGGCCGCTCAACCAGCTGAGTCACCCAGGCGCCCCCACACTGTACTTATCTTTACACTTCACACGGTGTCTGCCACATAATAAGAGGTCCATGTACATGTAAAAAAAAAAAGACTGGACACTGGATCTTTTCACGTAACTCTGTGGTATGTCGCTCGGGAGAGTTTCTTGTGCATTTTCGACAATTGCCCAATAAAACTGATTTAAAAACAATCCAACGTAAGCCTCAGTGGTGACAAGCCATCTTTTTTGTGTGTGTGAAAAACGTCTTATCATTGGTAATTTCAAATGTGGTAACTCAAACATTGGTCATTTCCAAGTGTACAAAAGCGGACAGAATCATACAATGAACAATTATCAACCTAGGACCAATCTTATTTCGTCTTAGCCCTTACTCCTCCCTCTCCCCACCTAGATTATTTTGAAAGTAATTTCCAACGCCACATCATTTCACTGCAAAATATTTCCGGGCACATCCTTATAAGATAGGGCTTCTTTGAAAAATGTTAGCTATAATACCATTATCTCACCTAAAAAAATTAATTTTTTTAGTATCGTAACATGTTCAAAGTGTTTAAACTCCCCGGTTTCATAACAGTGTATTTCACTGGTGAGAATCAAGACAGAAATAAGGTTCATGGTCAATGTCTTAGTTCTGTTTTTTTTTTTTTTCCTCTGAAAAGTTTTTTTTTTTTTTAAAGGGTTGAGAGAGAGCGTGTGGGCACGCGTGTGAGGGAGGGAGGGGCAGAGAAAGAGAGAGAGAAAGAAAGAGAGAGAGAGAGAGAGAGAGAGAGGGAGAGACTGAATTTCAATTCCGTGCTGGCAGCAGGAGTCTGACTTGGGGCTCGATCCCACAAACCGTGAGATGATGACCTGAGCCGAAATCAAGCGTTGGTCCCTTAACTGACCGACGGAGCCACCCAGGTGCCCCTTTTGGAAAAGTTTTAACTGAAGTATACTATATATACACCAAAGCCTACAAACCATAAGTGTATGGCTCAATGATCTCCCAATCTCTTTTAGGTCCTTCCCCCCCCCCCCTTTTTCCTTTAGAATTGATTCGATAAATAATGTTTGTCATGCAGTGTTTCCCACAGTTGAAACTTGGGCGATTCTTTTCCCCTGAAATCATTTGGCACGTTTCTCTGTTCTCTATTTCCAGTAAATTGGTGGTTACACCTAGAGCTTATCAGATCAGGTCAATTTTTGACAAGGCCATTTCATGGGTGCCGCTGTTTACTCCTACCGGGAGGTTCATCATTCCGGGGATGTTTCTTTCTGAAAGCATCTTTTGAAGGTGGATGCAATTTTTACAAACTGGCCGAAGCCCGTCGGAGCTGAGTCTAGTGAGCAGTGTGGCTGCTCAAGTTGGAAAATGAGGGTCAGAGAAAAATAGGGTGTGATCAAGTTGTAAATGGTGCTCTTGGGTGTCTGCTAAACTGACCCTGGAGGAAATTCCAAAGCAGTTCCGGAAGTGTCCTGTGCAGGGGCAGCATCCGAAGTGCAGCCACCCAGGGTGACTAATGCAAAGGGCGCAGTAGTGACACGGCCGGAGAAATTGTGTGTTGGCGGTAAAGCCAGCCTTGCAGTGTGTGGGGGGGAAGTGCGCCGTGCCCCCCTCCAGCCCTCGCTCCCCGTAAGGCGCCGGGTCTCAAGGTGCATCACCCTCGCGCTCTGAAGCTACAGCTGGAAGTGCGGCTGTCCCGCTGGAATGCAGCCCTCCTGGTCCCCAGGGGCTGACCTGGCCCCGCGTTCGTTCCATCGCGCGGCCTGGACGTGTTGACAAGACGATGCTCGGTTCCACCCAGCCCCTCCCAAGCCCTGGCACTCGCCTCCGCTGCATTACTCGGCGAGAATGCGGTCAGGGCGCTGCAGGGGGAGGCCTGCCGCCCGGGAGCAGTCCATAAAAAATGAGGAGGCACCGGACCTCCGGCGCCGGCCGGGCCTCGCAGCAGCGGCCTGGCCCCGGCCCCGAGCTGACTCTGACCTGGCAGGAACCGGCTTGCTCCAACTCGGCGCAACTCCAGGCCCAGCTTGCCCGCCCTCCCGTGTCTCGCCCCGCCTCCCGCCCTCCCCACCGCGGCCCGTGAGCCCCGCCCCTCAGCCTAGCCACGCCCTGTGACGAAAACAGGGCGGGGCCAGCGGCCTCTTGCGAGACTAGCCTTGCGTCAGGGCCGGCGCCAGCTCCGAGCTCCTCCCACGCCCGCCGGCCGCCGAGATGGCGCCTGCGCAGCGCGGCTCGGCCCGGGTCGTCCCCCTCCTCCCCTTCCCCTAGCAACGGTCGTAGCGCCCGCCTCCGTCCTTCGGCCGCGCTCGCGCACGCGCGCCCCTTCCGGCCGCCCGGCCCCGCCCTCGCCGTCACCCGTAACAACCACTGGAGCCTCGCCGCGCCCCTCCCTTGCCCGCCCCCCCTTCCCCCCCCGGTCCACTCCCAGGAACCGGCGGCGGAGCTGCGATCGCAGGCAGTGGAACGGCGACGGCACCCCGGAGCCGCCGGCATGAGCTCCCCCCGCCGCCCCGCGTTCCGGGCCCGGCCTTTCTGACAAGAGGTAGGCGCGCGTCGCCGCGGCGGGCTCCGAGCGCGCCCCCGGCCCGGCCCGGCCCCTCCCGGCGTCGCGGGGCCCTTCGCGGCCCCCCGGC
>NC_064814.1:4464520-4503058 GCF_023721935.1 Panthera uncia | reverse complement strand
CTCCGGGAGCCCTCCCTGCGGGAGACAGAATTTGGGGTCTGATCCCGTCCCCGGCTCCCCTCCCCCGGGCCGGTCGGGGCTGGGGGCCCGCGGGGGCCGCCGCGCTGGAGCCCCCGTACCGGCCCGAGGGCCCGGCTGCCCTCAGCCTGCGCGCGGTGGACTCCCTGGGTCTGGCCATTGGCTGATTTTTAAGCACCAATTGTCATGCAATAGAGGCTGCCCGGGTCCGGGGTGCCACTTGGCCGTCGTAACTCCGGATTCCCACGTAGGAGGTTTCTCTGGACCCGAGCATCCGAAGCTGGAACTGGCAGGAGTTCAGAAGTTCGTGAATTAGCAGGTTCCCCAGCGTGGGTTCTGCCGGGCAGTGGAATCGTGAATGGATGTTAGAGTATCTCAGCCGAGCACTGCTTTTTGAGTCTCCCAGCCCCCCGCATCCCTTTGTATACCCCGTAATCGCCCTCCCCTTCTCTGGGAGATCCTCGGAAATCCGTTTTCCCGGTTTTCAAATTGTGCTCCAGCATCGCCAGGGTTGCAAAACGGAATCGATCGTGGTCCCAAGCGCATCAGGACCTGCCAGTCCCAGAGTGAGGATTAATGCAGGGCTTCCAGGGGAGGTGGAGAGTTCCGGAGTTGGGGCTCTGCGTGTCATGATGTTAGAGCTGGAAGTCTTTCAAGGTTATCGCCCTCCAAACCTCATTGTACAGAGGTGAAACTGAGTCCACGGGAAGTCAAGGGACGTGCTTGAGGTCACCGAGAGTAATTGTGTGGCAGTTTTCAGACTGTCAGCGCTGTTTTCCAACATAACCTGTTCCTTCAGAGAGATAAGCTAAACAAACATGCCGGAGAGAGTTCCAGACCCTGTTTAAATGTAATAACGTAGATAGGAATCTTCTGAAATAAAATATATTTCCGTAATCCTTTTCTTTTCTTTTCTTTTTTTTTACAGCTAGACTTTGGGCTCCTTGAGTAGTTTCCATTTTGTACTTTGGACTAGCCCCTCACCGTATCCAGCATGAAGTAACCTTCTTAATGATTATCCTCAGCAGGACAGGTAGGCTCTTTGGATTTCTTTTTCTTCCTCGTTTTTAAATAGGGAAGTAGGGTCTCGCGGAGGACTCCCCCCCCCCCCCAAAAGAGTGTATTTTTCACGACAGTGCACGGCAGCTGGCACCACCGGGGCAGGAATACGTACCTCGGGGAAGGTACCAGGGGGTACCTCGGGGAAGTAGGCTCCAGGACTCGAATTGATTGCAGACAGATACCACAGCTATTTGAGGCTTGGAAGTTTCAGGGGAGCCTCCAGCCAGAGTGCTTGGTGTTGCCGCCACGTGAAGACAAGTCTCTGAAATTGTGGTCACCGCAGTTAGAAGACAGGGATGGACAGTTAGACTTCGAAGCTCGCTTTTGAGGAGTTTTCCATCATTTGAGATACGGTAGTATTTTCTTCCACTTCTATGCTTGTGTGTCTCCAGACTTCATATCCTGAAGTGCCATCATTTTGGTTTGGCTTGTTGTAAAAGTCGTGGAAGAGAAAATGATTCGGGAACTAATACTCGGATCGTAACATCTCAGTGCCGGAAAGGTCTGGGATCTTGTACCCCCGTACGTCCCCTGGAGAGGCCCCGGGAGGCCGACCAGAGGGGATTCCCTCATTACACTTGAACTTCCTTCACCGACTCTTAAACTGTCTCATTACCTTCTCCTTCCTCGTGTAATCAAAGTAACATCTTTCGATTTTTGTGTGTAGAGAATGATGCGACCTGTTGAGGTCCCTTTCTCCACTCGGGCTGTGGTTTGATGAGTAAACACGGATTTAAATTTTCCCTGTATCACGGGTTTTTTTTGTAATCGCAATACATTTGTGTCTTGCAGGTGTGAGAGGTTTGCTGTTGTGTTACAATCATGGTGCAGAAATACCAGTCACCAGTGAGGGTGTATAAACACCCCTTTGAGTTAATTATGGCTGTAAGTACTTTACATTTTGATTTACTCTTTGGCCTGTCTCAAGTATTCAGATATGACTGTAGCTGGATGTATTCAGATTTGATCTGTAGCCGGATGTTTATCATTTGTCTCCATTCTCCCATTTTTACTTGTTCTGTTTTTATGCTGACGAGCCACGGCTAGAGTTTGTGAAGTGTCTTCAAACTGTCAGTCTCTGAAAATCAAAACCTGCCTGTTTGTTTTTTTAAAACTGCACCTCAGGTTGATAGACGGATCTGAGTTGAGGCGCCTGGGTGGCTCAGTTGATTAAGTGTCCATTTCTTGATTTCAGCTCAGGTCGTGATCTCAGGGTCGCGGGATCGAGTCCCGCGCCGGGATCTGCACTGAGCGTGGAGCCTGCCTAAGATTTCTCTCTCTCTCCCTCCCCCTTTGCCCCTCAGAAGCAGGATTCTGATGAAATACTTTTTCCTCTGGATTTTGTTCTTCTTGTTTGTTAAAGGAGAAGAGGGATGTGGAGAGGGTTTTTTTTTCCCCGAGTCCCACTCCCCACCTCCCTCCCACCTCAAAGTTGGCCGCCGCTCTCACTTTGAACACCATTGATGGGTGTTGGCTGTTTCGTTTCTGTATTTAACTAGAAACTCAGGTGTTCTTGCATCTGGTTGTTTCTGCTCAACCTTGGTTGTGAGATTTATCCAGGTCAATATAGTTTTGAAAAATAACCTCCAAAACTCAAGTCCTCTCAAGGAAGCAATTTAGATTTAGGGAGTTTGTTTTTGTAAATCGAGGTATAATTTACATACAGTGAAATGGTCACATACTCAGTGTCCGTTTTGATCAGTTTTGAAGGAAGAGTGACCAACACGTCACTTGTAGAACCTTTCCATCCATTACCTCAGAAAGTTGCCTTGTGCCTCTCCTCAGTCAGTGTGAGGTTTTGGGGGTTTTACTTTTGGCGTGGGGGTGGTGTTTCTAGTTCTGTATTTCCTTTTTTTTTTTTTTTTTTCTTTTTCAAGATTTTATTTTTAAGTCATTTTTACCCCCAACGTGGGGCTCAAACTCACAACCCCAAGATCAAGAGTGTTGTGCTCTACTGATGGAGCCAGCCAGGCACCCCTCTATTTCCCTTAAATACTAGGACCGTTGAGTATGTTTTGTGAATGGTTTATCAAGAAAGGCTTGTTTCCTGTTTGCATGTTATACGTGCTGTTTTGGCTTTTGGCTGTGTGCAGCACAGACCCACTCCAGAGAGCTTGAGAAGGGGCATTGTTCGTGGGAGCACATGGGGGGTGATGTGAATTGCACAGAAATGCAGGAATGCAAGCTGGATGGGCTGAGCTCCAAGGACCTGGCATTGGAGGGTGGTTCCTGGCAGCTCTGGGGAACGTCTGTCCACAGCAGTTGTCCCTGGAACTTTACCCCGTGGGACTCTGCCTTGCTCCGTACGCGGGAGCCCCCCTCTCCTACCAGCTGGCTGCTTTGCTCGCTCCTGGTCTTCCCTCCCTTGTGGCTTTAGCTCACGTGCTCTTTGAGCTATTCAAAACCCCGCAGGCCCCAGTTTGTGGCATTGCTTGTTAATATTCTTTCAGTTTCTAAGTGACCGATTCTGGTCTTGTTTCCTAGTTCAGATTCTGGAGAGACTTGATCCGGTCATCTCTCCCCTGGAGCTAGGATGTAGGTTATTGGCCAGCCTGTGGATTATCTGCCCAGGGTTGGCGGCCTGACCCTTTTCAGTTGGTAGAGGCTGGTGGAACTGGGGGAGAGGGGTGAGGGAGCAACAGAGCCCAGTGGCACCGTGTGGGGCAGAGGACTGCCCCGAGGACTGGGCCAGGCCTGGTGGGGCAGGGGGACAGGAGCCATTCTGTTTTCTAAAACATGAAGTACTATCTTATAAAAGCTCCGTGCAACCCTGATTCTGTGTGGCAAAGGTATTTTGGTCTCTTCTGCAGATGCTAGCTTAATAAAGAGGAGTTTTGACTGTCTAGCGATCAACTTCCTTATTTTCCTTACTTTGCTATTTTCAAAATGGTAAAGTTTGTCCTGCCCATTTTGATGCATGGATTTACGGGAGAATTTGAAGTTCAAATTCTGAACCACCTCCCAGTCTTTTAAAATTAATGCATTTTTAAATTGCTTTTATTTTGGGGCGCCTGGGTGGCGCAGTCGGTTAAGCGTCCGACTTCAGCCAGGTCACGATCTCGCGGTCCGTGAGTTCGAGCCCCGCATCAGGCTCTGGGCTGATGGCTCGGAGCCTGGAGCCTGTTTCCGATTCTGTGTCTCCCTCTCTCTCTGCCCCTCCCCCGTTCATGCTCTGTCTCTCTCTGTCCCAAAAATAAAAAAAAAAACAAAAAAAAAAACGTTTAAATTGCTTTTATTTTGAAGCAAGGAATCATTTTGTTTTGAGTCGTGAGAAAATATATATTTTTTAAGTTTATTTATTTTGAGAGAAAGAGAGAGAGAGTGTGCGTGCACATGCACGAGCAGGGAAGGGGCAGAGAGGGAGAGAGAGAATCCCAAGCAGTCTCCTCCTTCCTGTCAGCACAGAGCCCGGTTCAGGGCTCGATCCCACTGGGCGATCGTGACCTGAGCTGAGGTCGGATGCTCAACCGACTGAGCCACCCAAGGTGCCCCCGAAAATATTTTTTAATCTGAAAACAAAATGTGTTTTCCTTCGGGAATTAGAAGCTAGCACGTTTTAAGTCTTTAGTGATTTTTTGGTGTGGTGTTATTTGCCATTTTTTCAAGCTGAAGTTGTACGTCATAAAATCCTCATTTCCCTTGTCCTATCACTGGTTTTTTCCTTGAGCTTAAGCAGGAGTATAACAGACTTCCTGTAGAAATAGTCTTTGCGGCTCATTCAGAGTGAGGAGAGAGATGGCCAGTTAAAGCAAGAACGGAATTATAGCTTCAAGGGAAACGTTTTTGAGAGCGAGCCTCAGAAGGGGTGAGGCGCTAGTCACAGCACGTGGCGGTGACAGCGGCGCTGGGCAGGTGGTCGGCCTGTGGGATCTGGGGGTGGATCCAAGCCCTGCTTTATGGGGGTCCCGTGGGGAGGAGACTGTCGGGGAAGATGCCACTCCGTGAACGGATGCCCTTGTCTGTTAACCGAGAGCATTACTGTAATTTAGTATGGCCTGAAAATGGTTTAGGGGAACAGCGACTAGTGTAAGTTGCTCGTAAGTTGCGCGGGGGGGGGGGGGTATCAAGTATGTTAATTGCATTTGATCTAGCGTTTATTTTGGGATCAGTGTACTGGTAGCATTAGGAAATCACCTGAGCGTTCTCACTAACCCATTGAATTAAATGGCAAACCAGCAAAACGGAGGTGGAGTTTCTGCAGAAACCAGCAAAACGGTTGTGGCGTTTTAAGGGCCCGCTCTCATGCTGTATTTGCCCAGAAACGGAACGGGAGAGCCTCAGTGAGTTGAGAAATCGCCCGAGACCACCTGAGGCACCTCGGAGGGTGAGGAACCTGAGACACACCTCCTGGTAGAGGTCTGCTGCCCGCGTTCGGTTCTCTTTATCCTGCCAGGCCTCCGGCGCCCCGCGTGTGCCCGCGGTGTTTTCCGAAGGTTCTTGTTCGCGAGGGCGCCTTGGACTTGTCCAGTCTCAGCCAAGCACGTTTCCCGGGGCTCCCCTGCCTGGGTCGTGGGGAGGGGGACTGAAGGGGCTCTGGATGGGCAGGAGGGTTCTGGCGTGCTGGCTCGAGAGGGCTGTGCGTGGAAATTTCTGAGCTAAAACATAATTTTAAAACTTAGACGTGTTCAGTGACGGCTTCCCCCCCGCTGACCGTTAAGGGCCCCTTCCTACGTGACCCAGAGGCAGGGTAAAGTTGCTGGAGAGCAAATGGAGGGACACGCGGGAGGCCAGGGCCCCGAGGGGGAGGAAAGCCCGCGGTCCAGACGGCTCTCTGCCAGCATTCGCCGGCGAGGCGCCCCCTTGCCAATGATCCCTTTTCACCTGAGGACAGCCGTCGTTTTGACCAGTTGGAGCGCGTGATGGGAGAGGCTCTGCCACGTGCCCTGCCACCCCGCGGACCGCCACCTTGTCCGGCCATCAGCGCCAGCCACGTGGTGCCCTCCCCTCCTGCCCTGCTCTGGCCAGCTTCCCTCCTTTCAGAAGCCCCGTCCTTCTTCCAGAGCGCCCACCGTCTGCGTCCCGGCACACCTGTCCTCTGGTCATGCCTTCGGGTCACGCGCTTCCTGTCCCCTTCTCTCCCTGCACCACCTGAGTTATTTGTTCTGTCCTTACGTCTTTTATGCGGACAGGTCGCCCTACGTTCGGCTGCCATACGCTGTGTCTGCCTGGCAGTCGCCTGTTTGACCTCTTACCTGTCCCACCCGCTCTAAACTCCTTTGCTCTCTCGCAAGGCCCTTCCTGTCCTCCCCTCTCTGTTTCACCTTACTTCGCGAACATGGACGTTTAAGTCTGCTCTGTGCTGTCCTGGCTTGCCACACGGTGTTTTTCTGGCCCTCACACCCCTTTGACCCTTCCTTCCTTCCCTTCGCTGCTTGCTTCTCCCGTCTGTCCTCTGAATCTCTGTCCCGCTGACCCAGCTGACTTTCCCAGGCCTCTGAGCACCGCTGCTGGGGTCTGTCTCCCCTTCCTGGATCCCTTATCAGGGTCATAAGGGTCATCCGTGTTAGCTACTCCCTCTTGTAATTAGCGTTTCTTTCATTCTCAGGGTTCCATGCAGCTATTTCGAATGTTCCTCGGGGGCAGTGACCTCGTGTATTATTTTCCTTGTTCCCTCGAGTGTCAGCGCTAAATGCATAGTAGTCTCTCAGATTGCAGTTGATCAGCCGACATGCGTGCACTTGAGCTTTGAGTACTCGGGAGGTGGGTTTGACAGAAACACAGCTCTGAAATGTCGCCCTGTGGTCTGTTTTCGGACACGAGATCTACGTGTTCCCCACGGAACCCTTTGATCCTTCAGTGAGCTAATACCTCCCTTAGGAGCAGAGCCCTTTTGGTGGGGAATGTGGCGAATTCTTTTTTTGTTTTTACATCTTCCTAAATCCTACGAAGTCCTGTTGACAAACCCCTTATTAGGAGTTTGAACGATGTATTTCTGTAGGTTGAATAAACAGAGAAGCTATTTGCCGGGGTACCTCTGTTGATTAAATGGCCCACGACCACAAGACTGACTTTTTGTTCTTCTCTCTCGTGTTTCATTTTTGTTTGTTTCATCCCGTTTTTTTGGTTTTTGTTTGTTTTTGTTTCTAGTCCCTTTTTCCTTTCCTCAGGTGCCCCCTGGCTTCCTGCTAAGACCAGATGACGAAGGCAGGAGGGAGAGATTGGCTGTGGGCTCGGTCCCCACCGGCCCTGCCGCAAACCCTCTCGGGGACGGGTCAGTTTCCTAGTGTCAGGCTGTGGTGAGGAGGTGCTGGAATTAGCCCGCAGAGAGGAGGGTGGGGGAGGGCGAGACCCACACGTCCTCCCCTCTTCCTTGCTCGCAGCCAGCCCTGTGCCTGCCTCCCCGTACGAAGTGGAGTGCATCAGGAGTGTGTGTTTTCTTTTCTTTTTTGTCTTTTATGTCTTTTGCATTAAGCGGGCATTTGTATTTTTATTTAGGCTTTATTGCATCCATTCAGATTTCCTTTGTCAAAACAGCTAGGGAGACCTGCGGGGGCCCCAGGCGCCTTGCATGTGTGACCGCAGTGTGAGGAGAGCCCCGAGTCTGGTCTTCTGGGGGGGCGAGTGCGAGGCGTGCAGAAATCTGGCAGGTGGAGTGCTTCCTGAGGAGGTGGCCTGGCGCACAAGCCAACCCCGCGGGCAGCCGCTTCCAGGTTGTTCCTCGGGTTGGCTGCGATAGAGGGGCACGGGTCCTGCCGGAGCGCATTCCTGTTTTGTCCTTTCTCGCTCCGTGTGGCAGCCGGCTGCCTCCCGAAGCCCCGTCCGCTCTCCCGAGGACATTTTGAGCCACCTGTCCCGTTTTCTCTGGTTTTTTCCTCTGACCCGAGTGCCGTGCACGTTGGGTTTTGAGCAGGATTTTAGTTTGAGGTGTTGTCGTGCCATCTGTCGTCCTTCTTCTCGAAGCACGGCTTCTTCCTCTCACCCTAGATTTCAGCCCTGGGCCTTTTCGCGTCCCTCACTCCGGTTTCCCAGTTTCTCGAGGTGACACTGAGATGCATCCCTTTCGTTAACGCAAGTGTTGTGAGGTCTGCCAGCGGCCTGGTGGGCAGGAGCGGTTGTTCTGCTCAGAGGTGAACAAGCCGTGCTCGTGTATCTCGGGGGCTGCCTTTCAACAGTTTTATTCCTTCTGGGAGTGGAGGGAAAGGACCCAGTCCCTCTGATGGTATATTAGGATCCTGGTCAGTTTTCCAGTGCGGGGAGAGGGTAGACTTCTTATTTATAAGGTTCTCGAGTGCCAGGGTGTGAATCCTACCGCATTTAATACACATTGGGGTGTAATTAGTCAGACTCACTTAGTTTTGGAAACAGACAGTTATAGTACATTCTCAGTACGCACTACTCTGTATAGAACTAGGCATTTTCCCTTCTCTTACACCCACTCTCCAACACATCATGCATCCTGAATTATTTTTAATGTGCTAGGGTGGAGACAGTTGTGGTTCTGAAGGAAAAATAAAGCAGGATCTGACTCAGCTCCTTGCCTCCTTGGTTTACCTGTTTTTGCAAAAACACGCAAAAAAAAAAAACAAGACACAACCCCCGAACACTGATACGGACATTTTCAAGCCTCTCCAAGTTGGGAGAATGAAGGGTCCAGGCAGGGCCAGGGGCCCGTCACCCTCCTCTGGTGGCGGGGGCAGTGCTTTGCCACTATTGTTAAATCTGTTTTCCCCATTTTTTCCCCCTGGTGTATTTAAAGTTTTTTTTTTTTTTTTACATTTATTTATTTTTGAGAGACAGAGACAGAGCACAAGTCGGGGAGGGACAGAGAGAGGAGACACAGAATCCGAAGCAGGTTCCAGGCTCCGAGCTGTCAGCACAGAGTCCGCCGCGGGGCTGGAACTCACGAACTGCGAGATCGTGACCTGAGCCGAAGTCGGATGCTTCACCGTCTGAGCCGCCCAGGCGCCCCTCCCCTGGTGTATTTAAAGCAGGTTTCAGGCATCTTGTGAACTCACCCATAACTACTTCAGCAGGGTCTGTAACCAGTAAGGACCTTTTATTCTTTAAACATAATCGCCATGTACGTCATTGTCATACTTAACAAAAATACCGGGTCCACGTTCAGACTTTCTCGATCGCCTAAAACAGTGTCTTTGGTTCCCGCTCCGGATCAGCTGTCGCTCGTGGTTCTTGTCTTCAGTCTCCCTGCTTCTCCCACCTCCTCCCTTCCCTTCGTGTCCTTTCGTGCCCTCGCTTTGTGAGAGAAACTGCCACCGTCCCCTCCTGTCACCCTAACCCTCAGCCGCCATCACTGTTCCGGGGAGCCTATGGGAGCACATGCGGCCTCGATCGGTTCGGCCTCCCCATCCGTCCCTGTGGCCGTCCTCCGGAAAGCTGAAGCGCAAATAAGAGGCAAAATATTCTTTCCCAAATTAAACCGGGTCTTTCTATGATGGGTCCCTGTGGTTCCTACAGAAAGCAGGGAAGGAGTGCATCTGATGGCAGGGCCGACTGAGAGGGTTTCGGGGTAGCGTGAGCAGTGGGGTGCCTGGGGGAATCTGGTGGAGGGGGGGCCGGGGTGGCGGTGCCGCTTGGAGAAGTGCCTGCAGGCAGGTTCACTGAAGAGAGGACTTTGGTCGCCGTTGTCATTACTGATTTTTCTTTCTTCTTCTTCTTTTTTTTTTTTTTTTAAACGTTTTTTTATTTATTTTTGAGACAGAGAGAGACAGAGCATGAGTGGGGGAGGGACAGAGAGAGACGGGGACACAGAATCGGAAGCAGGCTTCAGGCTCTGAGCTGTCAGCACAGAGCCTGACGCGGGGCTCGAACTCACGGACTGTGAGATCATGACCTGAGCCGAAGTCAGACACTCAACCGACCAAGCCACCCAGGCGCCCCTCTTCTTTCTTTTTTAACGTGCATGAGAGGGAACCAGTTTTGTGTATTTCTAGGGGAGTGACTTCCTGTGTTGAAACAGAGCATAGACTGCATTCTGATGCCCTGGTGAGGCACGGTTTGACGTTAGGAGAACGAGTCTTTTTGTCGAACGAACAAAAGCTTTATGCTTTGTGTGTCTTGATGTGTACCGGGTCCCTTCTCCATTCAGAAATTTGCCGTGTGTTCCCTGGCTCCCCTGCACGTTTTCGCATTAGAGTATTCAGCGTGCACTTTGAGTTCTTGATGAGCAGCCAGCGTGTGAGTGTCCTGCATATTTGATCGAGGCTGCACGTGGAACTCTCTGGCCTGCCCCTCTGACCGGTCTTGCCTCTCTCTCCCACCTCCGTGCCTTCTCGGGGACAGATGGACCCCTCCTCTGATGACACTTGGTTTGCCGTTTTGGGACCGCCGGTTGTATATTTCGTGTTTTCTGGCCATCGTAAACATCGTGCTGTTTTAGTTGGTAGTCCGTGCTGTTTTAGAAGAATCCGGTTCTCTCTCACCTGACATCTCTTCCTGGGCAGCCTCTGAAACCCATGGCTTCAACCGTCACTCTAGAAACAGAAGATCCCAGAGTTTATCTTCAGCCTGGACTCCCACTCAGGAACTTCCAGATTCCTAGCCAGCTGCCTGCTAGGACGTCTCCATTTGACGTTGTACAAATTTAGCGTTTCTGAAACAGAATCCACTGCCTCCTCCTGCCCGCACAAAGAACACAGCCCACCAGAACACACACACGCGTGCGCGCGCACACACACACACACACACACACACCCAATAAAATGCCCCTCAGGAGCTCTGCCTTTTCCTGTGAACTCCTGCTCCTGACGAGTGCCATCACCACGTGCCCTGTTCCCAGACCGGAAGCCTCGGCGTTCCTGGCCGCCTTCCCTCCCCACCCCTCAGGCTCTGTGATGACCAGAACCTTCCCTGATGTCTCCCGGACCGTGTCTGAATCTGCCCGTCTCTGATCGTGTTGGCTCCTCTCCGATGACAGCGCCTGATGTCCCGTTCGGGCCCCTGGACGCCGCCTCCCCGCTGCCCCTCACCCACCTGCCCTCGCTCGGGGCTGCCGCCGGGGGCTCCGGCTGAAACTCTGAACACGCTTCGCGTTCAGAGTTCTTTGAGTGGCCGCCCCACACCTTCAAGGTGAGGCTCAACTTCTTCGGCCTGGTACCCAGAGCCAGTGAGAATTTTGACGAAAGGGCACGTTGGAGCGTCTTCTTTCGGTTGGAGGTATTTGCTACCTACGCTTAAATCGTGGCTCTTTAAAAACTTTTTTTGGTATTTGTAAACAAATTTAAATCCAAGTTAGTTAACGTATGGTGTGACGATAACTTCAGGAGTAGAATTTAGCGATTCATCACTGACATGTAACACCCAGAGCTCATCCCAAAAGTGTCCTCCTTGATGCCCCTTACCCCTTCAACTCATGTTTTGAAGGAATCTGACTCAGACCATGTTTTGTGGGTAGAATAGTGTTTATAGTCCGTGAACTGAAGCTTATAATCAGTGTAGTTGAGTAGAAAACGTGTCCTGCTTTATGGATTCTTTGGTGTTTGGAGTGGCTTTTCTCCCGTAGTGACGAATACCAAGTGTAAGAGAATGTCGTTTCTGGGGTTCTCCTATAGAACATAAAATTCACCTAAAAATTATTGATTCTGATAGTATGGTGGTCTGATTTTTTTTTAAAAAGATTTCTTCAGGTTTAAACCTGAAAGGTTGGTTATTATATGTCTCTTTTTTTCTTAATGAATGTTATCCTGTAACATGAGGTAGGTCTAATTTTAAGGGATATGTTTCTCTTACTTTTTCTAGCCTAATCCCCGTGTCTGTCTTAAAAACCAAGTCCAGAGCTAAAAGCTGCAAGGTACAGATTTTAAGAAGAAATTCATCTAAGAGGTCATCGATTATATTGCAGGATTTATACTATTAATATTTAGAAAACTTTTCTCCAAACACCTCTTATCTTCATTTTACTTTTAACACAGAGTTGGCTTAGAATGAGAATTCTGACAATAATAAGTTCCGATTCTCTCCCGAATCGGGATTTCTGAGCGTGGGTTCAGCAGCCCGGTGTCCCAGCCCCGCAGGCGGTTCGGATACCTGCTCGGGTTTGAGAAACACTGGTTGAGGTCTCCTTAAATTGAATTTATAGCACATGGAAGGGGAGGAAGGGAAGCTGGTTTCAGTTATAACTTTTCAATTTAAACTTTTTGAAAGGAATAGACTCTCTAACAGGCTGTGGCCTGTTCTCACATCATATTTTCTTTCGAAGGATTTGACATGCCAACGGGGAGACTACTGGCTTTATGTGCTTCTCCGGACTGTTCCTGTGTTTACTTAGTGATACAGAGTTATAACGTGTGCTTCTCTGAACTTGTCTTAGTTATTTGTATGACTCTGCGAATTTTCAGGTGGAGAAGATCTGTGCTGTGTTTTATTGTGGTAAATACACAATGCTATACAATCTGCCGTTGGAAGCATTTTTAGCGGACAAGTCAGTGTGTTGGGCGTATTCACCTTGTTTTGCCTCCATCCCCAGCACTTCTGTTTTTCGCCTTCCCAAATAGGACCGTTGTCCCCGTTAAACCCCAGCTCCCCATCCCCCGGCCCCGGCAAACCCTCTGCCCCCTTTTCTACCTTGTGTTTGTGAGTCGCGCTATGACTGTTCCTACTAGAAGTGGAATCAGACAGTGTTTGTACTTTAGTGATTTGCTTGTTTGACTCCGCGACCTGTCTTCACAGGCCATCCACGTCGTAGCACGTGTCAGAGCTGCTTTCCTCCTTATTTATTTATTTATTTAGAGCGAGAGCGTGCACATGAGCGGGAGGTGGGGGACGCAGATAGAGGGAGAGAGAATCCCAAGTAGGCTCTGTGCTGTCTATGTGGAGCCTGATGCGGGGCTCAATCCCACCAACCATGAGATCATGACCTGAGCCGAAATCAAGAGTCGGACACTTAACCAACTGAGCCACCCAGGCACCCCAGAACTTGTTTTCTTCTTAAAAGGCTGAATATTTAAAAAAAAAAAAAAATTAATGTTTTATTTAATTTTGAGAGAGAGACAGAACATGTGTGGTGGAGGGGCAGAGAGAGAGAGAGAGAGAGAAAGACATAGCATCTGAAACAGGCTCCACGCTCCGAGCTGTCAGCACAGAGCCCGACACGGGGCTCGAACTCGGGAACAAGATCATGACCTAGGCTGAAGTCGGACGCTTAACCAACTGAGCCACCCAGGCGCCCCAAGGCTGAACATTTTTAAGATCTAGTTTTTTTTTTTTTTTAAATATTCAGCAACGTTTTTTATTTATTATTTTTGGGACAGAGAGAGACAGAGCATGAACGGGGGAGGGGCAGAGAGAGAGGGAGACACAGAATCGGAAACAGGCTCCAGGCTCCGAGCCATCAGCCCGGAGCCTGACGTGGGGCTCGAACTCACGGACCGCGAGATCGTGACCTGGCTGAAGTCGGACGCTTAACCGACTGCGCCACCCAGGCGCCCCAAGATCTAGTTTTTGATGCTTATATCAACCAAAAAATTGCATATCTAAGTTCATTTCTTTTTTGTCTTTTATATTAATAGATTCTAGATCCAAAAGGCAAGTTCCTTGAAGAATTCTACCACTGTATTTTGTTCCATATATTCAAAGTATATATATATTTTTTAAGCAAGTTTTTTTTTTTTAAGTTTATTTATTTTGAGAGAGAGAGCCCGAGCGAGCCTGCTTGTGCGAGTGGGGGAGGGACAGAGAGAGGGAGAGAGAGAATCCCAAGCAGGCTCCGTGCTGTCAGCACAGAGCCCAACCTGGGGCTTGATCTCACAAACTGTGAGATCATGACCTGGGCCGAAATCAAGGGAGGGACACTCAACCCAGCGAGCCACCTAGGCGCCCCTCAGAGTATATCTTTATAATGTGCATTTTGTGGTTGCTGTTGTTCCTGGTTTCTTAAGAAAGAAGTAGGTGTAGGGGCCACCGATGTAAAACGCTGGGCTCCTGCCATAAGGGAAGAGAAGTCGAAGAGACAATAGAGAATCAGACGCTTCGGGTGTGAGGTACGACGGGTCTGATAGGCCTTTAATAAATAGTACGTGATAGATATTTTCCTGGTGGATTAAAACGGCTTCTAGTTTCAGTCCGCTAATGATGGAGTTTTTATTCTGGTTCATGAAACCGGATAATATTTCCATAGCTCATTACGTTCTTTTATGTGGGCAAACACATGGCATCTTTCAAAGCTGACAGCTGCAATTCCCCAGAACACCAAATGCTTTTTCTCAAGTCCTTGCATTTATTTTTTTACACTCTGGAAAGTAAAGCCGTACTCTGCCAAATCCAACTTGATTTGAACAGGAATATGCAGAACCGCTATTTTCGTTGTCACCCACACTCTGCTCTTTATTAGACAAAAAAATGTGCGGACTGGGAGTGGTTTTGGTAAATCACGGGGTGTCTTGGATCCCACTGGATCATGCATGGGTCCGTCACGTGACTGCACGCGGAAAACCCCAGAGAAGAGAGACCTGTCACGGCGCTGCAGGCGTTCGTGTTTGCCTGGGGCCTGAATAATTGTCACCTGTGAGACCTTTGACCTTCAAAATGTATTGACGTATATCTTACGTATAAAGATCTACCTAAAAGATGTGTATACCTCCGTTTTTTCCAACTGTAGTTGGCCCTTGAACACAGATTAGTGTCACAGACACCCCCCCCCATCCCCGCATGCAGTCAAAAATCTGCACATATAACCTTTGATTCTCCAACAACTTTGCTAATAGCCCACTGTTGACCGAAGCCTTACCGATCGCACAGGCAGTTGATCGACACATATCTGGCACGTGCCTTATGTCCCGTATTCCTCCAACCAAATAAGGTAAAGAAAAAATCACAAGGATACGTTTCAACTCTTGTCACCTGACAATGGAAAGGTCGAGGCGGGAAGTCTTTACGTTTGTGATTCTTACAGTCATGTATCTTTTTCACGAGAGGAATTTTAGAGTGTTTTGTACATGGTCCTCAAATACAACTATATCATGTTTTCAACTTTAAAAGTGTAAAACTCGGGGCGCCCGAGTGGCTCGGTCGGTTAAGCGTCCGACTTCAGCTCAGGTCACGATCTCGCGGTCCGTGGGTTCGAGCCCCGCGTCGGCCTCTGGGCTGACGGCCTGGAGCCTGCTTCCGATTCTGTGTCTCCCTCTCTCTCTGCCCCTCCCCCGTTCGTGCTCTGTCTCTCTCTGTCTCAAAAATAAATTAACGTTCAAAAAAAAAAAAAAAAAAAGTGTAAAACTCTCGGGGCACCTGGCTGGGCCAGTGGAACGTGTGACTCTTGATCTCAGGGTTTTGAGTTGGAGCCCCGTCTTGGGTACAGAGATCACATAGCTAACTAATTAAGAAAAGAAAGTTTAAGACCTTCAAAGCAGTTTGGTTTGAGAATGGTAGTCATGTGCCCAGGAGGTTAAAGTAGGGCTGGATGGGAAGGGGTTCTAACAGGTCCTGCCTTCAGAGGCCGGTCTCCTGGAGGAGGTTGATAGGGCATCAGCTAGGCCTTGAGCCTGTAGAGCGACCGAGCCGTCTTCTTGGGCTCTGCTCTCAGCGAGCTTATAGTCCAATGAGAAGACCCAGTTGTCCGGGCCCTGGGGGCAAACAGGGACCCCCCTGCTGAATTTGAACCAACATTTCTCCCCTTAAGTGTTTGAGAAATACTTAACATACAAAAGGTCTAAGGATAATGGTGAGCATTTATGGGGTACATAAGTATTTTGTCATTCGTTTGTGTGACGCAACGTTAGGGGCGCATGGCTGGCTCGGTTAGTGGAGCACGTGACTCGTGATCTCAGGGTTGTAAGTTCAAGCCCCACAGTGGGTGTAAGGGATTACTTCAAGATAAAATCTTTAAAAGAGATGCACACGCTGCGTTAATTTCCACAGATCTAAATTAGACCCGGAAGAAGTTGAGGACCCTACAGGTATCTTTTTGATGGCTTGCACTTACTTTGTAGGTAGGGCCCCACCAGCTTTATTTGGATATAACCGACATTTAACATTGTATTAGTTTAAGGTGTCTACCGATGTTTTGAGATATGTACAAATTTGTGAAACGACCATCAAGGTAAGTTTATTTAACATCTGTCGCCTCACACAGTTACACATTTTTTTCCTTGTGATGATGATTTTTAAGATACCCTCTTTTAGGGGCGCCTGGGTGGCTCTGTTGGCTAAGCATCTGACTTCGGCTCAGGTCATGATCTTGTGGTTCGCGAGTTCGAGCCCCACGTCGGGCTCTGTGCTGACAGCTCGGAGCCTGGAGCCTGCTTCGGATTCTGTGTCTCCCTCTCTACTCCTCACCCGCTCATACTCGGTTTCTCTCTCTCTCTCTCTCTCTCAAAAATAAACAAATGTTAAAAATGTCCTTTTTTAGCAGCTTTCAAACGTGCAGTGCAGTATTAATTATAATCGCTGTGCTGTGCATTACATCACCAGGACTTTTTTTTTTTTTTTTTTTTTTTTTTATGTTTTTTTTTTTTTTTTTAGACAGAGAGAGACAAAGCATGAACGGGGGAGGGGCAGAGAGAGAGGGAGACACAGAATCGGAAATAGGCTCCAGGCTCCGAGCCATCAGCCCAGAACCTGACGCGGGGCTCGAACTCACGGACCGTGAGATCGCGACCTGACTGAAGTCGGACGCTCAACCGACTGCGCCACCCAGGCGCCCCTTCTCTTTTTTTTTTTTTTTTTTTAATTTTTTTTTTTTTTTTTTTTTTTAAGTAAGCTCCACACCCAACGTGGAGCTTGAACTCATGACCCTGAGATCAGGAGTCGCACGTTCTGTCGACTGAGTCTGCCGGGCGCCCCTGGACTTACCTGTCTTCCAACTGGGAGTGTGTAGTCTGGAGTAGGTCTGTGGGCTTTGCTTTCAAATTCCTCTCCCTTTCTCCTCCTCGTTCTCCCTCTGATCTGCCTGTGCCCTACTGGGTTGCCTGCCGGACTATAACACTTTTCCCCGTCGTGCCCTGTCTTTGGTGGCTCACAGTCGTCTTCTTCATCGAAGGCTGTTGCTTACGGCTGGTACCCGTGGCATTCAAATCAAGGCCCGTCGACACCAGAGCCCAAGCTGTCCGTTGGCCCTGTCGTGCGGCTCCCTGGTTTGTGTCTCAGGCCCAAGGTGACAGTGCTGCAGGAGCAGAGGGAAAGGACAGTGGTGACTAGCCGAGTCACACAGCTGGTGGCTGGGGGGGTGGATAGGACGTTGCCAGCACCCTGCGCTCCAAGGAGTCCGTTGGAGGCCGTGAGTGCGGGTGCGGCATCACATCTCCGGTCAGGATCCGGTGCGAGATCCGGGGAAGGCTTTGTCCTTGGAGCAGGAGAGGACTCTCCCAGGACTGTGGGGAACAGCAGTCTAATGGTTACATTTATTCAGGCCGCGATGGGAGCCGAGCGGTTAGTTTCCTGACGCGAGTTCTTTCCCTTCCAGTGTATTGTGTTTCCTCATTCTGTGGAAAATGTTAACACCAGTAGCCTGAGGCCTGATTCAGGGCTCCCTGGAACCGAAACCTTTTCAGAGAACGTCGTCTGGTTCAGCACCCTCCTTCCACCCCCTGTATTTTGTGAAAGGTCTCTTCCCAGCCCTGGTCGTGTTTATCTTCAGGGCTCTATCTTCTGATTCCCGCAACTGAGTATAGTATATTTAGCTAATAATCAGTTCTTTAGCTAAATCTATTCCTTGTATTTATTTCATCTTTCAGAGGGAATATTTTATCCATAAGACCTACATCGAAGTAAAGGTGATTTCTGTCTGTATCTTCGGTTTGCCTTTTCTCTATAGGAAGAAGGAGACCTACGTGGTATTATTTACACCGAGTATTTGTTTTTGTTTTTGTTTTAACTTGGCTGTTTAGAAGCTTAACATAGTGGGTTTTCACCAAAGCCTCATGAGATTTGCATCGTGTGTTTTTAGGGCCGTTGGGAATATGATTGCCACTTTGGTGAACAGAGCGGTTTTTGGGGGGTGAGTTTTCAAAGCATGGTAGAAAAGATAAACGTCAAAAAATATTTTAGTTTTTAAAGCCGATTGCGTTAGAAAGGCTTCCTTCCCCTTTTTGAGCCTAGACAATTTGGTTCCTTGGAACCATTGGGCTGCCGCACTCAATGCGCACTCACTTTCTTCCTCTGGAAGTTCAGCACAGGACAGTAGCCACATTTTTTGACTGTTGTACTTAGTCTGTGTCAGGGCCCGCTAACCAGTTCCTTTTTGAATCTTCCACGATTCTGTACGCTAAAGAAAATGCAGAAGCTGGGACTCTGCGAAATACGGGAATCTCCCGGGGCTCTCTGCCGACTGCTGTTCGGAGCTGAGATTTGAAGGCGGGTCTTTTTTTTTTTTTTTTTTTTTTTTCAATTTTTTTTTTTTTTTGACGTTTATTTATTTTTTGAGACAGAGAGAGACAGAGCATGAAGGGGGGAGGGGCAGAGAGAGAAGGAGACACAGAATCGGAAGCAGGCTCCAGGCTCTGAGCCATCAGCCCAGAGCCTGACGCGGGGCTCGAACTCACGGACCGCGAGATCGTGACCTGAGCTGAAGTCGGACGCTTAACCGACTGCGCCACCCAGGCGCCCCTGAAGGTGGGTCTTTTATCCCAAGGTCTGTACGAGGGGGCGCGGACCCGGGTTCAAATCCCCGGGACGTTGGCTTCTCTCGGCCTCTATTTCCTCGTTTCTAAGTAGAGAGAAACTCATTTCGTAGAAAGATTCTGCCTAGTAAGTGCATTAGACTTTGTGAAGCCAATTACGGTGCATACGCAGCGGTCAGTAAGTAGGCGATGCTTGGGTAGAGTGTTGTCAGCCTCATTTCCCGTGCTGGCAAGGTCCTTGTCCTGTGTCCCTGCCTCCTCAGCGCCCGCCGTGGGGAAGGGAGTGAATGTTTGTTGAGTGATTTCTCCAGGTCCTTCTGAAAAGAAGTTTGTCTTTTGTTTTCTTAGAGCACACTTGATAGATTTTTGCTCTTTTCTCATATTTCATAGGTCTTACTTTTTAGAATAGTTTGTTTAGGTTTGCGGAAGATTGAGGAGACCACACAGAGGGTCTCCAGATACCCCTGTCGTTAAAGCCCGTGTGCTGTGTTTGTTTCAGCTGATAAGCCAGTATTAATACATGATCTTTTTTATTTTTTTATTTTTTAATGTTTTATTTATTTTTGGGAGCGAGAGAGACAGGGTGTGAGCAGGGGAGGGGCAGAAGGAGAGGGAGACACAGAATCCGAAGCAGGCTCCAGGCTCCGAGCTGTCAGCACAGAGCCCCACGCGGGGCTCGAACTCACGAAAACCGTGAGATCATGACCTGAGCCGAAGTCGAATGCTTAACCGACTGAGCCACCCAGGCGCCCCAATACGTGACTATTCATTAGCATCCCCCATTAGGATTCACTCTTGGTGTTGGACATCCTGTGGGCTTGGACAGATGCAGAACATCACGTGTCCACGTTAAGGTATCACACAGAGCAGTTTCATGGCCCAGGAAACCCTCTGTGCTCCGCCTGTCCGTCCCACCCCCCTCTCCTCCAGTACCTGGGAGCTGCTCATCTTTCGGCTGGTTCTGTCGTTTTCCGTTCCCAGAATGCCATGTGGTGGGCATCCTATGACAGGTGGCCTTTTCACACAGGCTTCTTTCGTTAAACAGCAGTCATTGAAGTTTCTCCCACGTATTTTTGGGGGTTGATGGCTGATTGCTCTTTGTGGCTGGGTAACGCTCCACCGAATGGACGTGCCCCAGTCTACCAATCCATCCCTCTTTCGGAGGACACCTTGGTTGCTTCCGGTCTTGGACAGTGAGGGACGAAGCCTTTCACCCTGCGTCCCTTTTCACCCTTGCCGCTTCCCTGCTCTGGTGGATCAAGTTCCCTTGTCGGTCAGACTGGTCACTGCTGCAGATGTTAGGAATTCCTGACTTGGCTGCCAGTTAAAACTCGATGAATTTGTTGCTGTTGTTGTTTGGCTTTACTGAGGTATAAGTGAGGAATAATAAACCGTACATACATACATTTATTTATTTATTTATTTATTTATTTAAAATTTACGTCCAAATTAGCTAGCATACAGCGCAACAATGATTTCGGGAGTAGATTCCTTAGTGCCCCTCCCCCATTTAGCCCAGCCCCCTCCCACCACCCCCTCCAGTAACCCTCTGTTTGTTCTCCATATTTAAGAGTCTCTTAGGAATAAACTGTACATTTTAAAGCTACGTAGTTGGGTAAGTTTTGTCATGTGTTCTTACCTTTGAAACCATCGCTGTAATTAAGATAATTAACGTAGGCATCGCTCCAAAAGTTCTTTATGTCCCGTTGTAATTTCTTTTTTCCTAACGCCAGGGAGCCACTGATTTGCTTTCGGTTACTGTAAATTAGTTTGTACTTCCTAGAATTTTACAGAATCGCACGTACTTTTTTTTTTTTTTTTTTGCCTGTTTTCTTTGATTCAGCATAATTATTTTGATTCATTCATGTATGCACGGATGAATCGCTCATCACATTGTATTGCTGAAGAGGGTCTCCTTGGGTGGGTTTATTTATATATACTGCAGCAGAAGACATTGGCGTTTAAAAAAAATAACACTTAAACATTTTTTTTTAACTTCCTTAAAATTTATTTTTTAGAGAGAAAGAGAGCATGTGGGTATACAAGTGGGGAAGGGGCAGAGAGAGGGGGAGGGAGAGAATCCCAAGCAGGCATCTTGCAGAGTCCGCGAATCGTGAGATCGTGACCTGGGCTGAAATCAAGAGTTGGATGCTTCACCGACTGACCCACCCAGGCACCCCGAAAAGAGAACGCTTTCTGATTTCGTAGCACCTTTCTAAGATTTTGGATCTGTTAGAATCAAGATGGAAACCTATGGTTTATTGTTATTATGTTTTATTGCTCCTGTAATTTATTTTCAAATCTGGATTAATACTTGCAAGCTGGAAAACAAAGGGATACTTTTCAGGCTGTCAGCAAAAAGGAAGATGAAAAGTAGTTGCTAAAGTTCTATTCTAGGCGGAAAAGGCAACTGGATCTGGGACTCAGACCACGAGAGGGGTGGGGAGGGTGGAGCAGGAAGGTGGGGGCGCCGAGAGGAGGGGGGCCTCCTCAGTCATGGAAGGAATGTACTGTTTGTTGTTCACCCGAAGTCACCTTTGTGATTGGTGTGTGTGGTCAGAAGCTGCCTGTTTTCTAAAAAATTGCCTCCAATGCCAGAAATTTAAAAACAACAAATTTTTTTTAATGTTTATTTATTTTTGAGAGAGAGAGGGAGAGAGACAGAGTGCCAGCGAGGGAGGGACAGAGAGAGGGGGGGAGACACAGAATCCGAAGCAGGCTCCAGGCTCTGAGCTGTCAGCATAGAGCCCGACGCGGGGCTCGAACCCACGGACCGCGAGATCATGACCTGAGCTGAAGTCGGATGCTCAACCGACTGAGCCACCCAGGCGCCCCCAGAAATTTTTAAATAGGTGATACAGCCTTCTATTCTGCGTCTGGACAAAAGGCTTTAAATAACAAGACCCAGTTAATAAAACAGACTTGAAACTCAGACTAGTATAATTAGCTTATCAAGAAGTATGAATGACTCTCTGGGTCTCGAGGAGAGAAGACATTTATCGTTAGACTTATTATTTAGGGCTCACCGCAGTCCCCACAGACGTTCTAGGGACATGAGCTAGGACAAAGGTGTGTAGTTGTCAGGTCAAAATGTTCCTTGTAAATCAGCCAAGAATATCAGAGCAACTTCTTGAACTTGAAATGTGGCCAGTGAGGCTGAGGAACTAAATGTTAAAGTTACTTACCTTTTAACTAGCCCCATGTGGTTAGTGGCTGCTGGTTTAGATGACAGAGTTCCAGAGTCGTCTGTTCATGGCGTGGAATGGTGGGTGTTTTCCTCATCGTTCAAATGCATTCTCTCCTTTCCCCTCCTCCCCACTCCTTTTTTGGGTGAAATGTACATAGTCAGATTTGTGGATGTCAGTTGGATGTGTATTTGTTGGAATCCTGCCTTCTCGTGGAGAACGGTTCAGGTAAATAAACATAAAACGTATGAAGTGACCATCCATGGCTTCACAGTTCTTTCCATTTTATGTCAAGTTTTTTTTTTGTCCACAGTTTTGACTGATTGGCATTTTCTTTTCTTTTTTTTTTTTTTCCAATATATGAAGTTTATTGTGAAACTGGTTTCCATACAATACCCAGTGCTCATCCCAAAAGGTGCCCTCCTCAATACCCATCACCCACCCTCTGATTGGCATTTTCAAGAACTCTGGAATTTTTCTGAGAAAATAATTAAATGGAACTTTAATTCCATTAAGGAATGGAATTCCATAAGGAATTCCAATTAAGGATGTTAGAGGTCATCTCTTAGATCAGGGGTGGGCAGGCTGTGCCCTGTTGCCTGTCTTTGCAGACAGCTCTTAGTTTTTATATATAGATCATATAGATGATACATAAACATATGTATAAATTATATATGTGTGTGTATATATATATATATATATATATATATATATAGTTTTTATATTTTTTAATGGTTAGGAAAAATTCCAAAGAATAATATTTCATGACATGTGAGAAGTATATGAAATTCAGTTTTTGGTGTCTGTAAATACAGTTTTAAGGGAACACGGCTGCACTCATCTGTTCACGTATTATCTGTGGCTGTTTTTGTCCTATAAAAGCAGAGTTGAGTATTTGCGACAGAGACTACCTGGCCCGTGAAGCTGAAAGTCTTTGTTTTTTGGCCCTTCACTTACTACAGAAGCTTTGCTCACCCATCTCTTTGCTTCTCCAGGATCTCTGTGCAGAAGTTGGAAACTTACCAGAACACTGGACCCTTTGTTTTTGATAGAAAGTTTGATGGTAGAGAATGATCCATTGGATTGAAGCTCAGTTTGTTCAGATTTTGAATACCGCCTCTCTATGCAGGCAGAACTTAGGAACAAATGAATAACATTTAAAGCACTTGCTTGCGGCTCCTGGGTGGCTCAGTCGGTTGAGCTTCCGACTTCGGCTCAGGTCACGATCTCGCGGTCCGTGAGTTCGAGCCCCGCGTTGGGCTCTGTGCTGAGAGCTCGGAGCCTGGAGCCTGCTTCCGATTCTGTGTCTCCCTCTCTCTCTGCCCCTCTCCTTGGGCTCTGTCTGTGTCTCTCAAAAAATAAACATTTAAAAAAAATAAATAAAATAAAGCACCTGCAGCCGCAGTTCCCGCACTGTGCCGAGGCACCCCAGGGCACCACAGTGCTGTTGGGTATTTTTTACATGTTGAGAAAACACGCTTGATAGTCAACGTTTCTTGGACGTCGTGCAAACTCCTGGCGCTTGCACGGTAGCTCACGTTTCAAGATTGGATCACACGGTTTTCTTTTCATGGCGTCGCATCTTTGTGGAGCTGCGTTTTCGCTGGCTGCTGTGCTAAAAATTAGCTAGTGCGGCACGAGAATCCGTGGGCAACAGAAAACGAGAGCACAAGCACCCCGTGTGATTCCGAGCCTTGGTGGCACCCAAGCGTCCACCCTCACAAGTAACACTGGCCATGTAGGAATGGGACAAAAACACATTTTCCCTCGACTTGAGAGTATTATTGTTTCAGATGGCTACTGAGTTATTAGGACACAAGTGCTTTTCAAGCTTGTCTGGACCTAATAACACCCGATACTTCTTCTGGCATTGGGGCACCGTGGAAAAGTTACTGAGATGTCAAGGGTGCTGCGAAGGGACATTTAGAATCCTCTGACGTAGGGCACCATGTGGTGGTGCCTGAGGACAAACGTTCCCAGAGAAGCCAGTCAGAAATGTCCTCATCGATTATCTTCAAGGCTGTAAACAAACTGAAGTCACCCCCAGGCTAGTGTCTGAGATGTCGATCTCCAGCTCTTCCAGAAACATAATACCGTGCAACACGTGAGGGCCTTAGCTTTCTACTCTAGGCTAAAAAGCGGAAGATCCGGTTTATCGAGCATGCTAGATCGTTCTTGGAATTTCATTTGAAAGCTCAAGAACTCTGTGTCGGTCTATTAAATTGTGTTCACAGAAGTTTCCCACGTAGTCTTGCCCGGAAATTCTCGAGAAGGAATACATTACAAGTACCGTAAGGTAGAGTATTCTAGAAGACCTTACTGAATCAGGAGTGTAGCCGTACAGCTGCTTGCACACGCAAGGAGGGAAGGAATGGTTTCACGTTTGTCTTTAACCAGGAACAGCTAGAAACTATTGTGCCTGGTAGCTTTGCTGCAGCCAGATAAGCTCTGTGCCCAGCGTGGGACTTGAACTCACGTCCTTGAGGTCGAGAGTCGCTTGGTCTACCCACTGAGCCTCCCAGGCGCTGCCGCCCCTCCCCGAACATATGCTAATTTTGAAATAGATTCGGATGATTGATTATTTTTCTTCTAAGGACAGTTCTTTGTTTTCTTGCTCGTTTGGTTCTTACAGCATTGAGGAGTCCCGGGACTCTGCTGGCCCTTGTCAGAGAGGGACTTCGCGTTTCTCTGCCGGGAGCCGGGAGCAGTGTGCTCGGGCCGCGTGCTGCCGTGGGTGCAGGTTGACGTCCTGCTGTCCTGGGTGCGGGGGTGGGGGGGGAGGGGGCAGCACTGGCAGGGGCGCGGTCACGGGCGCCATCACATTCTGCTGCGGTCCGCCCGCCGCACCTGCACCTGCTCCTTGGCTCAGTGTTCTGTTGTTGTCAAGGACTCTCGGTCACTTGGGCTGGGACCCTCACGGTCGAAACGTTTGTGGTCGGACATCCTCAACTAGATACAAGTTCATGGAGGGCCAGTTCCCGCTACCCTCGCGGAGAGACCTTTGCCAGGCATCTGGGTTTAGGGGGCTCCCGTCCCACCTCGCGCTCAGGGGTGTGGGACCCTGCCCTTTGGAGCGGAGTCAGGCACGGTTTGGGTCTCACTCACCCGAGTTGTCGAAGAGGTCGGCAAACACCCTCCTGCTGTGTGATTTGGGGCCCTCTTTACAAATACCGTAGTATGGGTAAGGAAGGGTAGGGACCTTGATGGTACTGAAACTCCTCGCACGTGAAGTCCTTTGATCTTGTGGGTAATTTGCAGCAGAACCTTTCTGCTTGTGCCGCTGTTGCCACTGCTGGTCGTCTGCAGGCCGGTGACGGGGCAGGGGACACAGGTGGCCGCCGTGCACGGCCCCCTCTGCTTGAGGGAGGCCCGCCGCCCCCAGTGGCACCATGTCCCGCGCCCGTGTGCTGTGGTCCCACCGAAAATAGGTGGATTGGGGAAGAAATTGCGAAGTTTTTCTGTCCTTTAACACAGCCGTTTCGTGTTGAGAACCGTCCAGAGCAGGGGCACAGGCGTGTGAACGAGGGACACGGGGCCTGACCTGCGCTCCTCCCGGTGCCTCCCAGTACCCGCCTGTCTCCCCCGGGGGTGTGGGGGAGCGCACCGAGCCGGCTCCTCGGTCGCTGGGAAACACGGCCGGTGTCTCCCGCGGTGTGGTGGCCGTGAGGGCGGCCGCGGGACCGAGGGACGGTCAGAAGAATGTGCGTGCGGTCGGGACACTGTGGCGCAAGGTGTGGGAGCCGCACATCCGCCATCTGCGCCTCGGCTGCGCTCCTGTCTTGGCTCATCGTGGCCCTGCTCCACGGAGAAGGTCCTAGAAGAGGGTCCAGCCTCTTGTACTGGATCCCGTTGGCGTCGGTCATGATGCCCTGTCCTTAGAGCTCCCGGCCCCTGCGGGCCCGACTCACGCCCTCTCCACACTAAATGTCACCCTGAGAGAGTGTGTCCTCAGAACCCTGGAACTGAGCTTGTCTAAGATGAAATCCCTAATTTACACTTCAGATGTGTTTGATCCCAGAGGGAGACAGCTTGGCACCTGTCAGATGTTTGCGTATTTTTTTTAGCTGCCATAGAATCTTTGTGTGTTCTTGTGTGACCTTCCCGGGGCTAGTCCAGTCTGTTGTGACTTGATTTGTGGGTCCCACTGAAGGCCGGTGACTGAGGATGGGGACTTTGGTGCTAACTCAGCACTTGGCCCGGACAGTTGTCTGTACCCTGTTACCCCAGTTAGTCTGCTCATGGTCTTGAACTCGTTTGAAAATCGCTAATCTGACTGGGTTGGTCATGAAGACTTTGGATGAATGGAAGTGTATCACAACTGATTGGATTATAACTTTTCTTGGAAAGGACTCAAATTTTCAAAAATTTAAGTTTTTATAAACATTTTGTTTTGTGTTTATATAAATATATATATTTATATATATATAAAAAATATATATATATATAGGGACGCCTGAGTGGGCCTGAGCGGCTCAGTCGGTTGAACGTCTGACTCTTGGTTTCAGCTCACTCAGTTTCGTGGGTTCGAGCCCCGCGTTGGGTTCCACGCTGACGGTGCGGAGCCTGCCTGGGATTCTCTCTCTCTCTCTGTCTCTCTCTCTCTCTCTCTCTCCCTCTCTGTCTGCCCCTCCCCCACCCACACTGTCTATCTCTCTCTCTCTCTCTCTCTCTCAAAAATCAATAAACTTAAAAAAAGTAAAAAAAAGAATGAACACATTTATTCACAAGTAAGTAGCATGTGATTCGGAACCTCGCCTTGCTAGTGGACTAAATAGAAGTCCGCCTGTCTTGTAATAGCGGAGGCAGAATTCAAGAGCCCATCAAGGACTTGAATTGTGACCACATGCAGTGGGGGGGGGGGGGGGGCCAGGTTCCTCGGGGCCGTTGACACTCTTCACGCCTTCACTTAGCCGAGCTGTTTGTATGCTTTGGAGTCCCAGCAACAGACCAGGTGCCCGAAGCTCTTCGCGGCGCGACTCCTGTGCCTGAGCCGCTTCTGAGGCAGGTGACGCGGTGTCCGCGGGTCTGAACGGCTGCTCCGGAGCGTGTCCACGGAGTGTTTCCTCCCTTGTGGTGTCGCTCCCGTGGCCCCCATCGGGAACGTTCCCTTCTGCACACGCGCTCTCGCCACCCATCCTGGAGCCATGTCCCCCCCGCACTGTCTGAAGCAGTTTCATTGTCAGTACGGTGCATTGCTGTCCGTGACCTCCTCCCTGTCTTTTCTTCGTTGTGGACGGTACGTGTGTCTGTGTCTTGCTTCTGAAGAAGCCCCGTCCCTGTGTCTTCCACAGTCACGTTGTCTAGATCTCAACACGGTGGCTTATGCGGCAGGCCCTCTGTATGTATGTGGCTGTCACTTCTGCTAAGTCGGCGATTTACGGAAAACCGACTCTGAGGGGCTTCGGTCAGTTTCCCACGTCTTCCCGATGTGTTTTATATTTGCCTCTTCGAGCACTGGCAACTTCTGAGAGACTCCCGCCGTATTTAGGGTTTTTCCACTTCGGGAGTCTTTCCGGGGTAAAACCAGCTCTGCGTCTAAGTGCGCTTGAGCGTCACGTCCAGTGCCATAGGATATCCAAGTCGTACGGGAAGCGGCTGGCTTAGTTCGCTGGCTAAGTTGTGTATGAACCTAGTTCAGTCTGAAGGTAGATTCTTTAAATGGAATTTCTTTTAAATGGGTTTTCCTGGCAGAATGCGCTGTTAAGCTCGTTACTTCTCAAGTTGAAATGTCTTCCCTAAAATATGGTTTTATTTAGCACAGTGCAAGCTTTTAATATCTCAAAATTGCATTCAAAGTTCGGTTAAAAACTGAAAGTGCTGTTGCCAAGCTCCCGAATTACAGGCTCAGAAATCCCTTTTGAAGGAGGAAGAGTGGGTGTAGGAAGGTGGGAGGAAGCCGAGTTACCCAGCAGGCAGCTTTCCTCCCTGGGGCAAATGGGTAAGGCCCTGCTTTTGTTTTTATTATTGAAACAATGGCTCTGTGAAACAAAACGAGTGAGCCAATGATAATAGTCAACGTCTCTTGGTCTCTTGCGAAAATAGCTTTTCCTTTTAAGAGAGGACACGGAAGAACATTTCTCTCGCGCTGGAAGAATGCCTTCTGGAAAATTTAATTCTGTTCAGGCCTCTCTTGATTTTTGTGGTTGATACACGCCGAGTGTGATTAGGAAGTGACATAATAATATTGCAGATAGTTCGTGAAAACTAAGACGGAGGGAAATTCCTGTGGCTCTCCCGAGGCGGTGATTTGAACCCGGAGAGAACTGAAGCCTAGGTTCCTGCCCAGTTCTGCGGACGTGGGCCCGTGGGCACGAACTAAGCCTTCAGAATGGGGAAGCTGCACACAGAAATCCAGACTGCTGCCTTCTCGTGAAGAGCCGGCAGCTGGAGCTCTCTGGGCCCGCGTCCCCTCAGAGCCACGGTGGCCAGGCCAGGCCGGAGGCCCCCGTGCCGAGGCGCAGGGCCCCGGGGGACCTCTCACCTGGCCTTCCACCTCGGGCTGGAGCTGGGCCAAACCTCACGCTGGGTAAGATGTGACAAGGTCGTACTCAGTTCTGTGCAAAAGCACTGTTGGTCTCCATATTGCCCTTCCCCCCGAAGTGACCTTCCCCTGTTGCTAGTGTCCCCAGCTTTTTACTTTGAGAAATTTCTATTATTAAAGAAGTTGATGAAGCGTAGCAAATACGTGTCTGCATTTCCACTTAGATAAATTAATACATTCGCTTTATCTCTTACACACACACACACACACACGCGCGCGCGCACGCGCGCATGCACACACTCACAGCCTGAGTCTTGCAGAACCATTTGAAAGAAGCTGTGTGTATCATTACCCTTGCCCTAAGTACTAAAGCATTATTGCCTCAGAACAGAAACGCTGCTTAACGGTCATCGTTATCACACCCGCGAAATTTCACACGGACAGAATGATAGTATTTAGTGTGTGATGCATGGGCACATGTCCTTAAATATTCTTTAGAGCTATTTTTATTCCAAGGAGCCAATGCAGCATAGCCTTTGGTAGTCCTGTCTCTTTAACTGACTTCATGCTAGATAGTTCTCGGCTTTTTCTGTTCATCTTTCAAGACAGTGGCCTTTCTCATTTTTTAAGAGTCCAGGCCGGTGCTTTTGTGCAGTGCCCCGTAACTTGGACTTGTCTTGATTATTTCCTCCCTTTCTGTTGTGAGGCCTGCAGAGGTCGCGCGTGCTTCCGTTGTGTCACAGCAGCGCGGCAGGTTGTCCCGTGCTTGGTCCTAAGTTAAATCCTTGGCCGGAGCTGGTATCTGCTAGATCTTTCCAGTATAAAGGGACAGATTTCCATCATCTGTCCCTTTGTAACTGCAGGCTGATCTTGGAGACCGTGCTGTCTCTTCCAGCCTTTCAGTAGTGCCCTGTGTCGATCCTTGCCCGAACCAGTTATAAATTGGTGGTTGCAGAATTGTGGTTTTCTGATTGTGTTGTTTGCCCCTGTGGTTATTAGGTGACATTTGTCTGTAAGATTTCCTTCCCCGCCCATTTCTCTTGGGTATCACAATCTTTTCTCTTTCTGGTGCTCAAATGATCTCGGAACGGGGGGAGTGGAACCCCTTCAGGCTGGTTCCTGTGTCCTTTTGACATGCCCCACCCCCCCAGTCACTGAGCACATCCTTATTTCTGGTAAGTGCTTCAGATTCACCTTGACCTTTCCCTTCAGACTTGTAATCAGTCATTTCTTGACAGTGCACGCCTTCTTCTCTAGTCCTGAGTGGTATTTAGAAACCGAGCTCTAGATGCCAAGTTTCTTGTTGCTGCTGAGGTGTCATTGCTTCTAGGCCCTTCCTGTGGGCAAAACTAGAATGTGCATAAATGTTTCCAATAAGATTGGGATGCTTCTGTTTTTCGGAGGCTGCAGCAAGTTTGTAGATTGTAGTTTGTGCTGAAAAACTGGGGTCTGGTATCCGTAAGCAGTTTCAGAGACTAAAGTTTTGTCACCGTTTTGCGATCTTCCTTTTCTATAACCCTCTAGAAAGTTAGGCTTTTCTGCACCAACAGTATGCAGAATTCCTGAGCCTTATATATCTCCGAAAGATTGGCCCAGGTAAGTGACCACAGAGACAAAGAGCTGATTTGTTGCTTTATCTAGTAAGGTTTTTTTTTTGTTGTTGTTGTTGTTTTAATGTTTATTTTTGAGAGAGAGAGAGAGAGCCCGAGCACACATGAACAGGGGAGGGGCAGAGAGAGAGAGAGGAAGACAGAGGATCTGAAATCAGCTCTGCGCAGAGCCCGACGCGGGGCTTGAACTCACGAAACCTGAGATCATGACCTGTGCCGAAGTCGGACACGTGACTGACTGAGCCACCCAGGCGCCCCTGTCTAAGCAAGGTTTTATTCCATAATTCAAAAAATGTTTATTGAGCAGTGACTTTGTTTTAGGCGATGCGAAGACACATGGACTGGCCCCTGCCCCGTGGCTGAGTGGTGCGCCTGGGGACGGGGGGCAGGTGCCGACCAGGGCACACAGGGAAGCAGGGAGAAGCTCGCTAGGAACCTTCCGCACAGACAGCTTTGCAGAGGAGTGTACCGATTCCCCGGGTGGGTCGTGCATTAGCACTGTCACGTCTAAGGCCATCTGGCCAAAGTAAAAGCCAGTCTCTGTGAAAACAGGCGTCTACACGGATGGGTGATTTTACAGGGAATGGAGAGTTTGTACTTTGTCTTCAATTGAAGACTGGGCTGTGAGGGTAATGCCCTGTGCCGACCACTCTGTTGCAAGAATTTAGAGGCCGTTGTGGGCATTTTGAAAATGATCTAATAGGTCCTTTGATAGGAGAGATCCCGGCTTCGGGTATTTCTTGGCAAGTGCCTACTCTGCCCCGTATGTAACTTAAAAAAAGAATCTTTTTGTTTGAATCCTTGTATTTCAATTTTTTGATATGTCATAGCGCTGGAGTATACAAAGCCAGGGTTTTTTTGGGTTTTTTTTTTTGTAATTATTAAAATTTAAAACTCAGTTTAGATGGTTTTCAGTGTCTGTAGAACAAATGATAGCAAATTTTTTTTTCTAGAGTTGTTCCCGTGTGCAATACTCAACGGGCCTCCCAGAGACTTCTGTGTGGTATGGTCTGAGCAGTTCGATAAACTCCTTACGTGTTGTTGATTTCAAATGCATTAAGAGACGAATGCTGTGTGATTTGTCAAGATTATAGCAGTAATGGGATGCAGAATATATTTGAGAGGAGGGGGGAGTAGGTAAATAGGAAGGATATGTTTTCAACCCCCAAAGTAAAGACTTTTAAAAAGCAGTTATAATTGGCCACCACGTAAGTTTTGCCTCCCTTCCAGACCGCCCTGTGCATGGCTGTCCTTGATTTTCTGAAAGGGCGACTCTGGTCACATAGTAGACTTCCCTCCTTCTCCATCGCCCCGTGAGGTAGGTAGGTCAACTCCAAGACAGCCAGACCTTCCATTGGGTTTGGTCCCCACTGTGCCCTCAGGGGGTGGCCATGTGGGCTGTGCTCAGCAGGGACAGGCTTTGTCAGAAGTGTCACTGCAGGCCACCGTTCCCTCCTCCACTGGCTTTCTGTCCCTGCTCGCCCTGCGGCATTCCCTTGAGGCCGCGCTCCTGGGTTCTCTTTCCTAGAAATCTCTCCCCTCCTCGATGACTGTAAACAGTCGTGTGCCTTGGGGCCCAGTGTAAATGCCCCCTCTTCCGTGAAGCCTTCCTACACCACCCCTCTCTCCAAAGCTCAGGGTGTTCTCTTTCTCCTTACACCTTTATGGCACTTGCTTATTCTTAGGACACACTCGTGTATGACCCTGACTCCCTTTCCTGAACTGTCTGCTTCATTTTCCACCGCCTCCCATATTGTCTCGCGTGGTATCTTACATAGACAGCAGGAGCACAGCCGGAAATTTGCAGACTGGTGTAGCCCTGTAATGTTATGGAGAGGAGAGGAGATACGTACCAGATTATCGAGGATACTTAGAGTGAGATTAGTGAAAACCGGGTGGAGGGATTAATAGGTCGCTCTGGTAGCGGCGTCCCGACTTCGGTTCAGGTCATGGATCTCAGGGTCCGTGAGTTCAGGCCCCGCATCGGGCTCGCTGATGTCAGCACAGGGTCCGCTTCGGATCCTCTGTCCCCCTCTCTCTCTGCTCCTCCCTCCCTCTCTCTCTAAAAAACAAATACAAAAAAATTGTAAATACAAAAAATAAGAAATAGGTTGCTCTGGTGCTTTATGGGGGGTTCAGTGCAGCTCCTGCGACCTGAGTATTACTTCTGTTCAGACGTCAGGTCTGTCCACGGGCAGCTTCAGGAAACTGCTCCTCGGAAGGCAGCGTGTTAGTCTGGCCGTGCGCCGGAACGCCTCGCCCCTTGTGGGAGGTCACATCGCAGCAGTCGGTGCCACTTTGAGGTTGTCATTCACCTTGCCAACAGCATACGTTTCTCCTCAAATCTGTGTGTGGTTGTGATTAACTTAAGGCGGGAAGTCAGCCCCCCCCCCCCCATTTTTAGGACAGCTGGTGGAGGAGTGGCATTTGTCACTTTAATAGGAACATCGCGTCACCGAGGTGCTGGGCCCAGCCCCGGGCTTCTTTTCCATGCTGCTTCTTAGACCCCAGACGCTTGTCATCCGGCCGCCTCGGTTTCCTGTTCCTGCAGCCCCGCGAGCCGCCGGGTGGCTTCGGTTTTAGCGTAAATTCAATAGTCAGGTCGTCAGCAACGCTGTCTTCACAGATCACCACACTCGCTACGCCGTAAACTAAATCGGGCGCCTGAGTGCATTGTCGAAAAGTTTGGATGAATTATACAGGAAGTGAAGCTTTTTTTCATGCTTTAAGTTTCGTAGTTTGCGATAATTGAAGATTCACGGTATGTTAATACCCTGTTATTCACCAGGAATGACACCGGGGGTCCCCCTGTGTTCCTTACCCGTTCCTCCCCGCCCCCCGTAACATTTAGGGAGACTGTGGTCCGTCGTCACAACCAGAATACCGCCGTGGATGCAGCGAAGATACTGAACATTCTCCGAGTGCCTTGAAGGCTGCACCCACTCCCCCCGCCCCCCCCACCCCTGCCCCTGGCAACCGCCGATCCGTTCTGCGTTTCTGCAGTTGTCATTTCAAGCAGGTTACAAACACGTTTGAGTCCATGGTCCGTTTTGAGCTAATTTGTACATCCGGTGCGGGGTTCAGGCTGAGGTCCTTTTTTTTTTTGTTGTTGTTCCTTCCTGTTGGTGTGCAAGGCCTCCAGTCAGATTTGTTGGGCAAAAAGGCCGTCCTTCTTCCGTTGAATTGCTCCTGCATCTCTGTCGAAAATCACTTGGGCGTATTTGTGTGGGTCCGTGTACGGCTGTCTGCCCTGTGACGTCTGTGTCCCTTCCACCGCCAGCCGCGCAAGCCTGGGTCACCGTGGCTGCGCAGTAGGCACCCATCCCACACCTCTTGGAGTGACGCCTCCCAGTTTAGTCTTTTTTTGTTGAGAATTGTTTTAGCCGGTTTAGTTCTCCTGCCTTTCCGTATAAACTTTATTATTATTTTTTTTAAGTTTGTTTATTTTGAGAGAAAGCGAGAGTGCAAGCCGGGGAGGGGCAGGGTGAGAGGGAGAGAGAGACTCTCGAGCAGGCTCCGCACTGTCAGCACAGAGCCGGACGCAGGGCTCAAACTCGTGAACCGTGAGATCGTGACCTGAGCCGCGATCAAGAGTTGGATGCTCGACCGGCTGAGCCGCCCGGGCGCCCCTCCATATAAATTTTAAAATAATCTTGTCTGTAGCTTAGGCAAAGACGAGCCCTGCTGGGATTTCGATAGGAGTTGTGTTAAACCTCTGTAGCCACGTGGGAAGGATTGACGTCTTTACTGCCCTGAGTCTCCCAGTCCATGAACACAGAATGTCTTTTTCTTTTTTAACAAAAGCTTATGATGTAAAGACAAAGGCAGCTCTGTGGTGACGCGTGGACGTGTATCAGGAGATGCCGTGTTTGTTTTTTTTTTGAAGTAAGCTTCGCGCCCAGAGTGGAGCCCGATGCGGGGCTTGAACTCCCTACCCTGTGATCGAGACCTGAGCTGAGATCAAGAGTTGGCCGCTTCACCGACCGAGCCACCCAGGCGCCCCGGGAGATGCTTTTATTCCTGGGAGAATCTCAGTGACGGGCTGTCGGGTCGCATCTCTGTTCAATTCCTTTTTTTAAAACAATTTATCCCCAGGCCTACGAAAGGAGGTTCCCTACGTGTCCTTTGATCCCGATGTTTGTGGACAGTGACACCGTGAACGAGTTCAAGAGCGAAGACGGGGCCGTTCACATTATAGAACGGCGCTGCAAGCTGGACATAGACGCACCAAGGCTGCTGAAAAAGGTACCCACGGGGACATTTAGGCCGTCCCCTTGCAGATGAACTTAACGCTCACGGCTTCTGTTGCACTCGGTGTCATTAATAAGTCCGTTTTCTCCTTTTTTTTTTTTTTTTTTTTTTTTTTAAAGATTGCAGGAGTCGATTATGTTTATTTTGTCCAAAAAAACTCACTGAATTCTCGGGAACGTACTTTGCACATCGAGGCCCATAACGAAACGTTCTCCAACCGGGTCATCATCCACGAACGTTGCTGCTACACTGTGAGTAACCGCGCTCGCGGGGGTGGGGCGGGGAGGGCAGGGGACGCAGGCTTGGGCCGGCCTGTGCTTCCGGGACCCGCGTGGCCGTCGCGCTAAACGGCACACCGCCTCGTGTTCTTCAGGTACCGCCCCTCGCTTCGGACGCGTGGGGTCAGCGGGTGGCAGCCGTGGTTTGCTGCAGAATGGGTCACGTGGTTGTAGCAGTCGAGGTCGCCTTGTGATGCCTTGATCTGTAAATATTCCCGTCCCATGTCCCTTCCTTTCCGGCGCCACTCTAACACTTCAGAAGTACACGGGAAGGACCCAAGAGAACAGTTTTCTCCGCTCTCTGAAAGTAGAGCGTTCCCGTGAAGCCTTTCGTTTGCCGAACACGGGCAAAGCAAAGCCGCAATTACGAGTGTATACGGGAAGATTTTCTAGCCTTCCCGTCTGCAAAACAGAGCTTCTTTAGGGGCTTCTGGTGCCCCAGGACCCGTCTTGTTAACAGGTGCACAGAATAAACGGAGACAAAGCCCAGAGGCCCACAGACACTGTTCTAAGCTCTGGAGTCTCGAGGCTTCCGGAGGCGGGGTGGGGGGCTTGGTGCTATCCTCGCCGCTTGGGGTACGAGCGGCCTCCGTAACGGCTTTTGCGAAACAAACGGTGAACGCTGTTCTGTTTTCACGTTCACCCATTTCCCTAAATGAGGAAATCCTCTTTAGATTTCTTTTGGTTAGCCAAAACAGGCACGGATGTCAGTCTTTCGTAGAGGCGATGGGGCGGAATGCAGACTTCGGGAAAGCAGGGCCTGCCCGTGGTGGGTACCTCTGGATCAGGCTGATCTGCTGTTCTTCGTCACTGACTCGCCACCAGATTATTAGAATAATCTAATAGGGTCTCTCGCTTCTTCCTCACCCTTCTACACCGTATCCTTAGCGCTGAATCCCAAGTGATCCATTTGAAGTGTGTCAGATCAGGGGTGCCTGGGGGGCTCCGTCCGTGAAGCGTCCGACTTCGGCTCAGGTCACGGATCTCACGGTCCGTGGGTTCGAGCCCCGCGTCGGGCTCTGTGCTGACGGCTCGGAGCCTGGAGCCTGCTTGGGATTCTGTGACTCCCTCTCTCTCTGCCCCTCCCCTGCTCTTTCTCTCTCTCTCAAAAATAAATAAACATTAAAAACTTTAAATAAATAAATAAAGTATGTCAGATCGTATCGTACTTTCTGCAGCCTTCCTGCGTTTCACACAGAAAAGCCCAGAGGCCTCCCAGGGGCTTACAGGGCCCCTCATTTTCTCGTCCGCACACATCTGCTGTCCTGCCGCCTTTGTGCACAAGCCTACGCACCTGCTGTTCCCTGATGGCGCAGGCTGCTTCCAAGTGCGCCCTCTGCCGGGGGGCGCTGTGCCCCCGGATCTCTGCTGGACTCCCGCCCTCACCTTCGGTCTGTGCTCACATCTGCCCTTCCGGATGAAGCCAGCCTGAACGCCCTGTTCAATTCTGCTGCCCGCCCCCCCAGTTCGTTCACCTGCTCCAGCTTTTCCTTTTTCCCTTAGCGCTTGTCTTCAATTTCTTACCTCTTTATGTTCATGGCTGATTGGCTGTCTCCCCCTCCGGACCGTAAGCTGCATCAGGCAGGGATCTTCGTTTTGTCTACACTGGAGAACCCTGCTCAGGAAATACGGTGAATGAATGAACCACCAATGAAAGCGGAGCTCTCCTTTTAACAGGCGTTTTTCGATTTCTTTTTTTTTCTAGAATATTTTACAAATATTTAGGTCTTTTCATGATTTTGAGCCTCCCTGTGTAAATTTTCCATCTGCTGCTTTCATGACCGTAACGTTACTGGTAGAGTAAGTGTTTTCTTTTGGTTACTAGTTGATGGAGAAGCCGACAGATGATACCGTCACTCATCAGCATAGTTAATGGGAATGATTTCTCATTTGTCTGCAGGTTCACCCTGAAAATGAAGATTGGACCTGTTTTGAACAGTCTGCAAGTTTAGATATTAAATCTTTCTTTGGTTTCGAAAGTACAGTGGAAAAAATTGCAATGAAACAGTACACCAGCAACATAAAAAAAGTGAGTCCAGCTTGGGATTTTATGGAAAAGGGGAGGCAGGAGCCTCTGAGGTGCTCGAGGCTGGCAGTGTTTTCAGAAGGCCGGAAACGGGCCAGTCGGGGGACCCGGCCGTTTCGCGACGCGGAAATGATTTGACTCTCCCCCGAGTCTTGGGTTCTAGGGAGGGGGAGGGTTGGGTGGGAGTTCAGATATTGCTCTTGCCAGTGACGTAGAAGGAAGGTGCGGCCACTGGCCGCTGTGCCCTCTGCCCAGAATCGTTGGCAGATTGGGGTGGGTGGGCGAGGCGGGAGCGGACCTGTCTGTGGGCAGGGGGAGCGCTTGTCGGGGATCCCCGGGGGTCCCCAGGCCTCGGGTTCTTAGGTTCACCTTGCGTGGAAAACTTCCCGTCTCGTTCTCGTGCTGTTGCTCAGCGCTGCTGTGGGATTTTGGTTTTGAGAGTGTCCGTGTGAGATCATGAATGTTGTGTGAAGGCTGGCTTTATTTTCAGGGTGTTGGAGAGAACTTGGGTCGAGACACAAAGCACAGATTGAGTACAAGGGTGATACATGGGTGCTTTTAATCAGTCATTTAAAAAACCCTGTCTCTTTAGAAATTACTTCCTGGACCTTTGGAGAAGAGGAAGTAAAATAATTATGAAAAACCCAGACACAGAGGCATTTGGCTTTGGCTTTTATAGATTTCTTCTGTGGCTATTCGGTTTTTGTTAGTGTCTTAAAAATCTGGGGGAGGGGCGAATAATTTGAATGTGGATCATATACTAACCGTCAAATCGGTTTTATTTTCAAGGGGAAAGAAATCATTGAATACTATCTTCGTCAGCTGGAAGAAGAAGGCATCACGTTCGTGCCCCGTTGGACTCCGCCTCCCATAGCTTCCTCTTCAGAGACGTCCTTGTCCTGCAAGAAACAGGCGGCGTCCTCGGCTGCTGTCGTCTCGGATGCTGCTCAGGCGGAGGGGCTGGGTGGCGAGGCCCTCAGCAGCCCCGGCGGGCCGCCCGAGCCGGCGGCGGGGACCCCTGAAGGTAGGAAAGATGCGGTGTCCCACGAGCAGGACCGGGGGTCGTATGGGGTCCTTTCCCTCCGGTTCCTCGGCCCGTTCTTGTCTCCTTAGGACCTTTAGGTATCATTTTGTCGCTGTCCCTTTTCCTCTGGCTTAGGTAACCCATTGTAGTTTTCTCTTAGAACGAAGAAAAGTTTCTTTTTTTTTTTTTTTTTTTTTTTTAATGGGCAGGAAGAGTTCTATCAAGTTGTTCTTTTATTGAAACCGGGAGATGTTTTTCAGTTATTTTAATTGAAGGCGTACTTAGCAAACGAAAGGGAGCAACTAAGCCTTTTACTGCAATCGTAGCGTCGCCAGATACTCTATGCTTCCCGTGTGCTAGGCCCTAAAGGTAATTGAGTCAGTAGGTTGAGCTGCGGCCTGGCCAGGGATTTAGTCTTACAGACGATCACTGAGGGTCTCTAAGGGGGGGCCGGCTTGACCCTGCTGTCCCTGTGGCATCCTTCAGTTCTGTGGCCGGGGGACCGCACTTTACTGAGCAGGACGACTTTGGACGCCTTCACGTTCCAGCGTTCTTTGTTGTAAACGCTGTCGTGTAATTTCTGTTCCAGACAAACTAGACGCAGACTACATCAAGAGATACCTGGGGGACTTGACCCCGCTGCAGGAGAGTTGCCTGATCCGGCTTCGCCAGTGGCTCCAGGAAACCCACAAGGGCAAAGTGAGAACCGGCCCCCCCGCTGTGTGTGGTGGTGCTGTCCGTGGAACTGTGGGCCCGGGTCCTGTTCATGGTTCCTCGGAGTAAATGTTCCCGATTACCGAAGCTGGGGAAGCCCCTCCCAGTCCCAGAGTCCCAGGATCTGTGTTTCTCTGTGTGGCATCCGAGTCCTTGACGGCAAATTGTGATGCCCTTCTATTTAGAATTAGTTTATTTTTCTAGGTTTACCAGAGAAGGGTCTCACTTAAAAACAGCTACACGTCGGGACACCTGGCTGGCTCCGTCAGTGGGGTGTGTGGCTCATGATCTCAGGGTTGTGGGTTTGAGCCCCACGTTAGGCGTAGAGATCACTTAAGAATAAAATCTTTAGGGGCGCCTGGGTGGCTCAGTCGGTTAAGCG